>NW_023994383.1:0-50000 GCF_015586225.1 Lucilia sericata | reverse complement strand
CTAAACGATAGATTAAATAGCTAGTTCGGGAATGTGCGTTCGTAGAAGTGCAGAATAGAGAATGAATAAAACAGAGGGTCTAGAAAAGCATCACTGCACTGCATGCGATACGATGTTCGAAAATGAATCACAGAAATTATGATGCGCCAAAAAAAAAAAAAACGGAAAAACTCCTCGCATCATAAAAATGGCTGATGCAATAAATTAATAGGTATTACGAATTTTATTTAATTCATTAACTTTATTTTCATTTACAGGTTTTTAAACACAAGTAAAACTGTGCAATGCAGTGCTGCATTTCCAGGGATTACACAATTCACACTAAGGTAGTCTAGTATATTAACATAATTAGTAAAACCAAGCCTACAATGAGTACTTTAGTTTCCCGTCACACTTTAACAATTTGGGCAAATATTTCTCCCAATAACGGCTTGTAACTAAAGCCGGACAATTTCATTAGCGAATATACAACAATTTCTAGTCTACTTTAATAGGAATTGTTTTTCTAAAAATATGTTCTGGATTATTGTCAAGTATTAAGTCTGGACTATGTTCTAGTCTATAATCTGGAATATAGAATAATTATACAAGAAATCTCATTGTTTTCTGGACTATAGTCTAGGTTTTTGCATGGCCTATATGTACTATAGTATACTATATACTTTGAAATTTTACTTTGGTCTAGTCTAGCAAATAATTCTCACTTATATTCCGAACGCCCTCTGATCGAAATTAGTTCGACGTTTACACAAATCTATGTGATTCAAGTGGAGTATGGGAAATGTTTCTAATAACTATTTTGTTTATTACAATTGCTTTGAAAATATCCATTTCACATTCCTGCGATGATTACCCAGAAATCAGCTTCTTTTTCAATTGGATGTTTCCCTCTTTATATGACGTTATTAAATCAAACAGCCTTAATTAAATGCCTACTTTCAATAGCATTGTGAGTAAATTACAATTTTAATTCGAAATTACATTTAAGCATTTTCTTACAAAGTTGTTTAGTTATTTTGTTGTTTGTTCATAAATTATTATATTTTTGTGGTATTTAAAAAAGAACGAAATTTGAAAAATGAATAGTCGTAACCTAAAATAAGTATTATAAAGCGAAGTGAACGAATGTATCATAACTAATGACCATATTTCTGAAAATCCCACTCTCTATTGTCCAAGGGACAAACTTGACGTGTCTTTAGCCAGCGTGATATACAATGGAAATGGAAGGCATGATTACAAACGCCCCAAGCAACTGTGCATTCCTCACTGGTGGCTGAAGCCTGATTAGCTTGGCATTCAATACACAAATCCATTATATGATTACGGCAAATGGCGCAATTGTCAACCACAATATCTGGAAAGAAGAAAAATATATTAATTTGGACCGCCGGTAAACAAAGATGAAAATTTATCACAAATTTTGAAGGTTATGTTTATTTTTTTTTTTGCATTAAAATATAAGAAAAACTTACCCCAGGCCCAGAGAGCTACAGCATTCCACTAGAAAAATATTAAGAAAATTATTAAAAATTATATTTAACAATAAGATGGTGCAAAATACCTTTTTCACTTCAAAACGCTTTTTTTCGCCTTTGCTGCTGGAGGAAGGCATCTCGAACTCTTCTTCATCAACTTCCATTTTGAAAAGCTAAAATATAATTTTTATACATATTATTAACAAATTGCTGTTATTTAATATATAATAAAAACACAAAATATTACATTTAAGGCTCTTTGTTTAGTTTTTTTAATAGAAAATTGCAAACTTTTTCACACAAAACTTATCAAGGCAACGCAGCAAAAATTAAAAATGACAAATTAACAGTTGCAAATAGTAGTATTATGTTAAGGAACTTAAAATGCAACACTGTTTTTCTACTATTAATATGAATTAAAGGTTATTTAGCAAAGACAACCACCAAAACTGTACTAAATAATCTCAGACAGGCATCAGAGACTTGCGCCGATTCGGCTTAAGCCGACTAAGCCTAGCCGCCGAACAAAATGTCAAAGCCGCCGCCGCCGATACTTGATACTTGAAAATTTGGCCATAATATTTTGTACAATTTACAGAACACTTTCGCTAAATTTATGGAATTTTACAATATAGAATTAATTTGTTTTCATTTAATCAAGTTTTCTTCTATCTAATAATAAGCCGCTCATTGAAATTTGGCCGGTGTGAAACTTTGCTCAACGTTCGCTGTATATGCTTCGCCTCTGATATTTTCGTGTTTTACACGCCTAATTCGAGTCGCTGCTTTTACTTCAAACACTTTATGTTTGTAGCAAGCACGAGATACGAAAAATACATTGCTGTTTGACAAACCAGAGTTTCCTACGTCGTCAAACCAATGTATTTTAAATGGGACATCAAACAAAATCTGTTTGAAGGAAAAATTCTGCAATTTTTTGCGCGCAGTTGCATGTTTTCGCGCCAATTTTTGCAAATTCTTTATTTGATCTTCTGCCATTTTACACACATTTTGAGTTTGTAGTTAATGTAGAACCAATATAACCCTCTTACAGAAAATCAGTTTATAGCTAATACAACATTCCAAAAGTTATCATTATGATAGAATTATGGAAGAATTAAAAAAATACTTTAAATTATAGAGAACTTTGTCCATAATTGACCCAATTCCACATTCAAGTCCCTAATCCGAAAATCACGGTGACGTTCTTATTATTCTAATGATCAAAGTCCATATATATGTGTATATGACCACTTCCGAAATTTGCTTTTTTACGACATATGATTTGCCGAATATAACTCTTACTTCTTACTTATTTTAATCATAAAGAAATTACCGCTAAAATAGGAATAGTCTGCCTTTAGAGTTGCGAGTTTTCATATACTCTAATAATGAAACTAATAGAACTAAATTCTTCAAATTTTGCACGAAGAACTTTAATATTCATCTGAACATTTTGGAGAAAAAGGGCGGACTTTCATCTGGGGGGCTTGGAGCTTCCATATGAATTAAATTGAAAAATTCGTATATCTGAGAAACTATTAGAGCTAGAATCTTCAAATTTTACTGAAGAACATTTAGAGAATAACGGGCGGACTTTCATCTGGGGGGCTTGGCACTTCCCATATGAACTAAATACAAAATTTTGTATATCTGGGAAACTATTAGATTATTCAAATTTTTCATAGATTTAATTAAAATCTTAATTAACGTTCGGAATAATTGGCGAAATTGCAATAATTTGCGTGGAATCTCCCATATGTAACAAATTGTATATCTGGAAAACCATTGTAGTTAGAATCATCAAAATCGTTAAGTGGGTTTCTTATTTATATTGCTTTTAGGGTAGCACAGCACACTGGGTATAGAGCTAGTAAATAAACAAATAAAATGTCTTTGTTTTTACGTTATTGATAATTTTCTTAATGCAAAATTTTTTAGAAACTGATGTTTTATATGGAGGATAGGGTTAAATATCGGCAGATCTTCGTAAACAACAATTTTCGTCCTTTTTGACCTGTTTCACACTGGAAAACTTTTGTTGAGAAACTTTTGATTTTGTGTGTGAGAGAAAGAGATAGTTGATATTTCTTTCTCTTTCTCTCACACACAAAAATCAAAAGTTTCCCAAAAAATGTTTGCCAGTGTGAACCAGGTCTTTCTAATTTATAAACTTTCGATAAGTATACATCATAGCAGGCAATGGTCCAGTAAGCTATAGTGGAGTGGATTTCAGTGAATTCCTCAAATATGTCGAAAATAAGCTATTAATATTCTATTATAAAAAATCACCCTTTTTAATATAAATACTCATAACTGGTGTAGGGTATCATATATTCGGTCATGTCCGACTATTCTCTCTTGTTTAGTTTTTTCTTTTTTTGTGTTCTTTCATTTTTTTTCAGCGAATTTGAAGAACAAAACAAAAATTCAAGTAAAGAATGTATTTTCTAGCGAATTTTAAACGGATTTATAATACTCTTCCCTGTATTCCCCATACATTTCAGGTAATTATAACTTATTTCCAGTTTTTACATAAAATATGAAACAAATTTGTTGTAGAGTAAACCCTTAGCTACAACTGCCGGCCTCAACGCCATGAAGTATCTTAATCAAACGGAAGCTATTAATGTGGACCAGGAACTCTTTAATGAGTATAAATTCAGTGTTGATCAACTAATGGAATTGGCCGGCTTGAGTTGTGCTCATGCCATTGCCAAATGTTTTGATGCCACAAAACATAAGCGAGTCTTAGTTTGTTGTGGTCCCGGCAATAATGGCGGTGATGGTTTGGTATGTGCACGCCATTTAACCCTCATGGGTTATACGCCTTATATTTATTATCCGAAACCTACACCAAATCCTTTGTATGAAAATTTAACACATCAATGTAAAGGTATGAACATTGATTTCCTAACAAACTGTCCGGAGGAAGGAGAAGTAGCCAAATCCTTTGACCTAATAGTTGATGCATTATTTGGCTTCAGTTTCAAGCCGCCGGTGAGAGAGACATTTGTGCCAATTGTTAAGGTGTTGCAGAAAACTCAAGTTCCCATTGCCAGGTGGATTTTTAATAAACATTTTTATATAAAATATTTTCACGTAATAATTTAAAAATTCTCTTTTTAGCATTGATATACCCAGTGGTTGGCATGTGGAGAATGGCAAGAATGAGCCAAATGATTTTGAACCCACCTTACTAATATCTTTGACAGCTCCCAAAATGTGTGCTCAACACTTTAAGGGAGCCTATCATTATTTGGGTGGCAGATTTGTACCACCTGGTCTTAAAGCCAAATATAATCTTGACTTACCCGAGTACCCAGGTACCGAAACTTGTGTTAAATTATAGTTATTTGAGGGATCAAATATATTATAAAAATTTCATTTATTTATTAATTAAAATATGTACACGGATACATTTAATGTTAATGTAATTCATTAAAAGAAAACTATATATTTTTTGCAAACAAGAAAGTTATAAAATTATTTATACAAACGATTGTAGTTTTTACGACGTCTGTCTTCCTCAAAAGTATTATTGCGAGCCCATTCCTTCAAATGACCCTTGGACCGTAACATGGCCGATTTGGAGTCCACATCACGCATAGCAAACGGTGAGAAACCAGCAATATAATCTTCATTTAAAGCATTCGTCTTAGTTTTAGCCACACGTGAAGGCATTTGACGGGGCATAGGTTGATCTTCAAATAAAATGGGATTACGAGAATGTTTACCACCCTTAAAACGTGGCAGACTTTGATTCTTGTATTTGGTAGATAAGGGACGTCTGGTATTAATATGTATCACTTGTTTGCCATTCTCATCTAAACTAACGGCTACGCGCTTGAGTGTTTTGTTACCGCAATTCGGGCAAAATACTTTGGTCATTATAGAAGTGGTCTTGAAACAGGCATAACATCTTAAGATATATGTACGCAAGTGTTTAATTATACGTCCATTGAGGGCAGCAATATGAAGATTCATTTGTTTTAAAGTATTTTGTACAGCAAAATCTGTAGACATGCAGGCAACTTCAGGTATGAAATCTGCTTCGATTTTGCCTTCCATAGATTTTTTAACCTTTTTCAAATTCGAAGGTGTTATCCAGCCACCATCATCCTGGTCATCGTCACCATTACCTGCTTCTGTTTTCTCTACATCTTGTCTTTCATCACAGTCGGCAGATGCTGTGGAATCTGAGTCCTCATTATCTTGTTGTTGTTGAGGCACTAAAAGTTCACAAGTTTTATCATCTTCAGCAGCTTCACATTTTAATTTTTCAAATAATTCTTCCAATTCCTCCTGCGTTACCTCGGGCACATCATGTTTATCATCGGGATTGTCAAGTTGTTTTTCAATTGAAGCTTTTACCGTATCAATTTCAGTATCCTTTTCTTCTAAGTCTTTATCATCTTCCTGCTCCCCTTCCTCGTAGTCTTCTTCATCATCTTCAGATTCATCCGAGTCCATATGACCCTTGTTATACCATCCCGGCAATTTTGTATTATCTTGGAATTCTTCAGGTTTTTCCTTGGAGGCTACAATCTTTCCCACCACCGGTTCAGTTCTAAGATGAGCAGTACCCACTGTATCTGCTTCCAATTCGTAAGTCAGGGCAATAACTTTAATATCAATACCCGATAGTGAAGCATAATCACCAGTCTTTTTGGAAAACTCCACACAGTGTTTAATACTTTCAGCACGAGGTTCTCTAACTTGCAAATCATAGGGTAAAACACATAAACGTCTGATCTGCCTTCTATGACGAACTTCTTCAATTACATCGGGTACGGTTAAAACATTTTCACAATAATCCTATAAAGAGCACTTCATTTTAGGAAAGTTCACGGAATTTTTGTCAAATTTAAAGAAAACTTACATTTAATTGTACGGCATTGATAAAGGCAGTAGTATCGGCCACTAAATATTTTATTTTCTTTTTATCTTCCGTCATTTTTTGATAATTTTCTTTAATTTTTTAAAAATTTAATAGAATACAAATTCTAATAATGCACGTGTTGTTTTTCTTTTAGTAACTAAACTAATAAAGTTGCCAAGTTTAAAGTTCACACGAAAAAGTAGGGAAGTGCATTTATGAAATGTGGAAAACAATAGCTGCATTTAAAAAAATTATATATTTTTTTGCTAAATATCATTATATTTCTATAATTATTGTTGACTTTTGAAAAAACCTTGAAACAAATAGTAAATAACACATATTTATTAAAATTTTTAATGATTTTCATAAAAAATGCATCTAACTCTGGCAGCTCTTTTCAATAGGGTTACCAACTTTTCCATACATTTATTGTTGATAACAAAACAACAACAAAACCAGACAAACACAAAACAAACTGTCAAAATACAACGACGAATAATGAGCATAAAAGAGAAAATAGAACAATAAAAAGCCATAAAGTAACAAAAACAATAGAAATTTTCGATTTTAATTAAAAATTCAATAACATTTTAAGAAAATATTTGTTTCTAACACTTTCAGCTATATTATTAAAATAAAATACATATATTACAATAAAATTACTAAGTAAAGGTCATACGATTTGTGTACACTAAAGAAAAAAAAAAAAACAACAAAACGAAAATATTTTTGGAACTAGCAGAAGAAAAAAATTAGTGGTTGTTTTTCTTGTGTCTGGCCATAGAAAAAAACAATATAAATAAAAACTACGCAAAAACAAGTGGAAAATAATAAAAAATTCAATAATCCCCAGTTACTAGCAACACGAACACACAAATTTAATTAAACTTTTTAAATTTTCAAAATAAAAATAAACCCAGTGTTTGTTTACTAGTAAAAAGCCAGTGAAACAGACCACCAACCAACCAGCCAGCCACCCAGTGCAGCCACTTGTTCAAGAATATGGTGGAACCAATTTTTGATTATCAATTTCGTTTGATACTGATTGGAGACAGTACTGTGGGCAAAAGTTCTTTGCTCAAATTCTTTACAGATGGAAAATTCGCTGAGGTATGTACATATGTGGGTGATTTTGAATTTATAGATTTTAAACAAGTGGAGATTTTACTAATTAACTAAAATCTTTAATTATGTAATAAATAAAATTTGCATGTTCTATTTCTTGTTTGTGATATTAAGTCTACGGATGCTGTAAATTTGATTCAATTATTATTTATTTGTTGATAACAATAGTGTCTGTCTGTTGCAGTTTAGTTTGTATTGAAATTTTGTATTATTCATACAATTTTCTATTCATCTTTGTTTACGTTGTTGATTTTTCCTTTGAGTCATTTATTTTCATTTATTACTACTTTACATTAAAGGCATTTTTAAAGTTAATGGAGAAATTGAAGTGTGGGAGCAAATAAGGGATGAAGAAGTATGAAAATGTTGTCGGTTATGTTCGACTATGTGATACCTTATAGCGTTACTGGACTATAGGCGTCTAGACTATACACTAGAATATAGAATGAACTATTGATTACATTACAAACTAGCCTAGTCTTGTCTATAGTCTAGACTATGAGCCTAAAATTAGGTTTCTCTCTTTTACATATTTCTGTTTTAAAATGATAAGCACAAACAGATTTATTTTTTTTTTTATTCTATTTACAGCTGTCTGATCCCACTGTGGGTGTTGATTTTTTCGCCCGTTTAATTGAAATGAAAGATGGCACACAAATTAAACTTCAGCTCTGGGACACGGCTGGCCAGGAACGTTTTCGTTCGATAACCAAATCCTACTATCGCAATTCTGTTGGCGTTTTACTCGTCTACGATATCTCGAATCATGCCAGTTTTGAACATATACCTTTATGGATGATGGAGGCCCAGCGTCATATTGAACCACATCGTCCCGTTTTTGCATTAGTAGGCTGTAAATTAGATCTGGTCAATGCTGGCGGGCAGCGCGAAGTAACATTCGAAGAAGCTCAATCATTTGCCAAACAACATGGTTTGCATTTCGTTGAAACCTCTGCACGTACAGGTTTGAATGTGGAGGAAGCATTTCGTACGGTTACACAAGAAGTTTATGCCCGCATACGTTCTGGTGAATACAAGGTGGAAGATGGCTGGGATGGCATTAAGACCGGTTTTCCACGACCCAATAGTCTGGACTTTAATTTGGTTGTGGCTGAGCCGGAGAAATCTTCATGTTGTTGATTCGTTAATTGTTTGGACTTTTATAATTTTTAACTACATTACTTACTAACAATTTATATACACTATTATTATAAGATTTAGTTTTTTTGTTCGTAACAAAATTTTTGGTTTAATTTGTTTTGATACGTTTACAAATACGTAAAACATCGTAAAAAGGCTTAAGTGTTTATTTTATTAATTTTACTTTTTGTAATTTGTATTTACAAAATTAATATTTTTATTTGAAATTAGTTCCCCTAATTTTGTATTAGTTGTTGTTTTATTTTATATTGTAGTCAAAAAGAATCATAATTGAGTATAAATTTTAAATATAGTTTTCACCGTTTTTATTCAGTTACTGATACAAATAAAAAGTACATTATGTTTTATATTAAATGAAAAATACCAATGATTATATTATGAAAATCGTTTTTTAAAAAATACAATATACATTAAAAACAAATAATTAAAATTTTAAATTAGCTCATGGTTGTTTTTATTAAGACTTATGAAAAACAAATACTTATTTATAATTTATGAAGTAACAATCGATTTAGAATTATTTTGGTGTCAATAATAATATAACAAACTTTTTATATATTTCAATGTTTTTTCAAGTCTTTCTAATTTTCAGAAATATTTTCGAAATTGCAAACTTATTCAAAAATAAAAAAAAAATAATTTATTCAAACAAATTTCGAAATTCTAGAAAAAAATTATATTGAAAAATATTGTTTTTATAAAAATTTTCCAAGCTTTTTGATTTTCGAACATAGAATTTTTATAATTAAGAAAAATAAATTTTTAAAATCATTTCTTAAAACAAATATCTAAAATTTATTTTTATTATAAAATATATATATTTTTTTCAAATTCATTTTTCAAAGCTAATATCACAAATATATTTTTATTATAAAACAATAAAATTATCTCTATTTTAAGATTTTTTCAAAAACTTCAAAAAATTGTTGCATTTCTGGGTGTACAATATACGTACAATAAAAATTGTTTTATTTTAAAAATATTTTCCCGATTTTGTATTTTCAAACAAAAAAATTTGAATTGGAAAATAATCCAAATTTTAAAATTAATTTTTAAAACAAATATGAAAATAAATAAATACATAAAAGGTTTTTATTTATTTTTCCAAAGTCTTTAATTTTTTTATTCCAATTTAATAAAACAAACAAAAAATTGTGTTTTTTGTGACAACAGCAACACTTATATTAAATACTGCAATTAAAATGCAACTCTGTTAAAAATGACATCAAAAAATGAACTTCAAAACATCTCTGTGTTTATCGAAACGAAAAAAAGACATTTGTGCAAAAAATCTGTAAAGTGAAGAAGAAAAAAAGAGAAATTCTTTTACAGTTCGCATAAAAATTACTTGGTTTAACATATTTTAATTTAAAAAAATGTTAAAAATATTACAAATGCTAACATTAACTAATTAAAAACAAAATAATACTGAATTTAAAACGCTAGAAAAATAAAAAACAAAATTCTACAATCTAACAAATTCTATGCAAAGTCAAAGAAGTGAAGGTGCATTAAGTGCAGAAAAGAAAAAAAATCAATTCATGAACCCAAAGACTTGTCGACATCATCAAAGCTGGTTTGTGTTTAAACGCTTTCAGATTATTTCTACTTCGTGTGTTGTTAAAATTTCAATGAAAACCTAAAAAAAAGAGGAACAAAGAAAAAAGTGTATAAATATTTAAACAAGTGGAAAACCACTTTCAAAAAAAAATTAAAATTGTTATCCATATACAAAATAATCTCCAGTGTAAAAGCCAGAAAAATTCGGAAAAGCAAGCAAAATGGCTCTTAAAAAAGTTAAAGGGAATTTTGAGCGTATGTTTGATAAAAATCTAACAGATTTAGTACGTGGTATACGCAATAATAAGGATAATGAGGTAAGTTCTAAAGGAATGAAATAGATAATTAAAAAAATGTTGTTAATATAAACAGACTAATTAAATTTTTTCGTAACCAGAACCCCCCGAAGGCTTTGTTTATCTTAATATTTTTTCGTACATACATATACTATTTGGTAGTTAGTTGTATGTATATTAGGGTGGTTCTCAAAAGAAAATACATAGGTACATAGTTGAGAAAATGAAAAGTTTAATTCATTGTAAGATAACGTTTTCTACTTTTGTTCTGGCGTCTTTTTTAATGTGTCACCTTAATTCCGATGTATTTAAGCAATTTATTAATGAAAGACTGATTTTCTAAGGCAGACTTTATATTTACAATTATATATAACTTAGATGAACCGAACTTTGAAGAGATAATAACAAATTTGACATATTTATGAGCTAAAATGTCCCGAACCGGAAGAACAGGTTGTATTGGGCTAGGTAAAATAATGGACCATTTTCAATAGGCTTCATCCTTAGGCCGAAAAACAGAATTTCATCAAAATATCTTAAAAAATGAAATAATTTGAAAAATTTTCCAAATTTTATCGATTTTTCTTAAAATTTTGAGATTAAATTGTCGGTAGCTTACAGCCGCGCTTTGCATTGTCACTATCCATACAGCCCTCGGCACTGCTACCTCTCACCTTGACCTTAAAAGTGCTTATATAACACTCTGACTACCGGTAAAGCTCTTACTACACAAAGATCGATTTTGATAGAGGGAAGAGGGAAAGAAAGGCACATACAATACTCACTATTTTGACAGGTTTTAGTTATACATACTCACCTTTAAAACCATGACTTCCAGCGAACAAAAACCAAAGTATTAGTTACAGTAAATAATGATTATGATGTGTACTTGAGCCCTCCCATCACCACAAGTTACTCTTGAAAGTGTTTAACTCAATTTCAAAATTCTAGAAACCTTCAATTATTTTTGGGCTTTAAAGTTTAAATTTTCTTTTTTGAAGTCGACCCTAATATACCTAGTCAGCCAGAGAAGGGTACTTTACAATTTATTGATGGCGTTGTTGTTTTAATTTTCTTACACCCCCTCATTTAAAGTCTAGGTTTTATTTTTTGTGTGTTTTTCTTCTTCATGTAAACAGATGTTCTATTACTCATATATTTTTCTGCTGCACCTCCTTTTTAGATTCCGGTATTTAGTCGTTTATAGTATCTTTTAGTAACTTGTTTATAATAATGTAGTACCTACTTTTATTGCTAAATGTTTAAGCATTTATGCTGCCTTTTTGCTTATCATAAATTTCCACTTGGTTTAACTCGGAATCTTTTTTTAGGTTTTTATGCTTTCTTTTTCAGTTGTGTGCTGTGCTTAATCTGGTTCCTTTGTGTTTGTTTTGTCATTTAGATAATTCACCTCATTTAAATATTTCTTCTTATCATTTACACTAGTATTTTTTTAATTGAACAAAATGCAAAGACATATTTATACCCACATTAAGATTAAGGCTCTTAAATGGTTTTTAAATAGGTGAAGTGTCAGTTTTGTTCAACATTTTTTAATCAAATTATATATAATTATGTATAAAATTTAGCTTTATTTCGCGTTATATTACTCAGGGGAAACTAATTAAAAATCAAGTGCAATAATAGTTTGTGCTGACATCAGAAAACTTTATGTTATAGTTGGGAAAGGATTTTCTTAATGTTTAATTAAACTCTTTCACTGTCACACAAGATGGAGTATATTTTTCTATAAAGTTGGGTTGTTAAAGAAAATTAAAATTTTTACCATATTTTCTTTAGTATTTTAAGGGAAATTAAAAAAAAAAATAGGTATATTATTGAATTTTGAAATTGAATAGAACTGAACTAGAACTGAACTAGAACTGAACTAGAACTGAACTAGAACTGAACTAGAACTGAACTAGATCTGAACTAGATCTGAACTAGAACTGAACTAGATCTGAACTAGAACTGAACTAGAACTGAACTAGAACTGAACTAGAACTGAACTAGAACTGAACTAGAACTGAACTAGAACTAAACTAGAACTGACTAACTGAACTAGAACTGAACTAGAACTGAACTAGAACTGAACTAGAACTGAACTAGAACTGAACTAGAACTGAACTAGAACTGAACTAGAACTGAACTAGAACTGAACTAGAACTGAACTAGAACTGAACTAGAACTCAACTAGAACTGAACTAGAACTGAACTAGAACTCAACTAGAACTGAACTAGATCTGAACTAGAACTCAACTAGAACTGAACTCGAACTGAACTAGAACTGAACTAGAACTGAACTAGAACTGAACTAGAACTAGAACTGAACTAGAACTGAACTAGAACTGAACTAGAACTGAACTAGAACTGAACTAGAACTGAACTAGAAGAACTGAACTAGAACTGAACTAGAACTGAACTAGAACTGAACTAGAACTGAACTAGAACTGAACTAGAACTGAACTAGAACTGAACTAGAACTGAACTAGAACTGAACTAGAACTGAACTAGAACTGAACTAGAACTGAACTAGAACTGAACTAGAACTGAACTAGAACTGAACTAGAACTGAACTAGAACTGAACTAGAACTGAACTAAAACTGAACTAAAAATGAACTAGAACTGAACTAGAACTGAACTAGAACTGAACTAGAACTGAACTAGAACTGAACTAGAACTGAACTAGAACTGAACTAGAACTGAACTAGAACTGAACTAGAACTGAACTAGAACTGAACTAGAACTGAACTAGAACTGAACTAGAACTGAACTAGAACTGAACTAGAACTGAACTAGAACTGAACTAGAACTGAACTAGAACTGAACTAGAACTGAACTAGAACTGAACTAGAACTGAACTAGAACTGAACTAGAACTGAACTAGAACTGAACTAGAACTGAACTAGAACTGAACTAGAACTGAACTAGAACTGAACTAGAACTGAACTAGAACTGAACTAGAACTGAACTAGAACTGAACTAGAACTGAACTAGAACTGAACTAGAACTGAACTAGAACTGAACTAGAACTGAACTAGAACTGAACTAGAACTGAACTAGAACTGAACTAGAACTGAACTAGAACTGAACTAGAACTGAACTAGAACTGAACTAGAACTGAACTAGAACTGAACTAGAACTGAACTAGAACTGAACTAGAACTGAACTAGAACTGAACTAGAACTGAACTAGAACTGAACTAGAACTGAACTAGAACTGAACTAGAACTGAACTAGAACTGAACTAGAACTGAACTAGAACTGAACTAGAACTGAACTAGAACTGAACTAGAACTGAACTAGAACTGAACTAGAACTGAACTAGAACTGAACTAGAACTGAACTAGAACTGAACTAGAACTGAACTAGAACTGAACTAGAACTGAACTAGAACTGAACTAGAACTGAACTAGAACTGAACTAGAACTGAACTAGAACTGAACTAGAACTGAACTAGAACTGAACTAGAACTGAACTAGAACTGAACTAGAACTGAACTAGAACTGAACTAGAACTGAACTAGAACTGAACTAGAACTGAACTAGAACTGAACTAGAACTGAACTAGAACTGAACTAGAACTGAACTAGAACTGAACTAGAACTGAACTAGTACTGAACCGAAACTTTTGAAACTATTTTTTTAAAGCAAATTATTGAAATTATTGAAAAACTTGTAAAAAATACTTAAAAATTGTGTAATTTTCATACAAATTTTGAAAATAAAATTCCATCCAACATACTGATACTTTACTGACAATTTTTTGTAAAGTTAATTATATTTTTCCTAACATTTTTTATAATAATAAAATATTAATATGTGCAACACAATTTACACTGTAACTTTTTTAGTTTTATTCTTGTGTGTTTGGTTTTCTTTCCATTTTGTGCAAGCTTGCCTCTGATACCAGTTTCTTTTCGTATTGGCATGCAATTACCTGTTAGATATACAGTTTAGTTTTCCAGTTAATAAAACATTTTGTTACTAGGAATTATATGAAAGTTTATAATTGAGTTCAACAATTCGTTTGGTTTCACTTCAACAGTTTGCAACATAAAAACAAAAAGTAAATTTAAACAATTGTTCTGCTAACAATATGAAAATATTTATTCCCTGCAGGAAATGGAACTAGTACCAAACTAGTATTTTACTAGTACCAAAATCACCAGTACTAGTTCGCAACTGTAAACTTTCCTATACCATCATAATGCTCAAATTAACATTGAGTGTGTTTGAAAAATTACTAGTACCATTAGTTCTAGACTTATACTAGTACACTTGGACCCAATTGGGTTCTTTAGAACCAGTTTAATACTAGTTCTAATATTCATAAAAAGTCGCCATAATTGGTGGTTTTGCTCTTTTGAAAGCCTCCTGCACAATTCCAAGTGAAAATTACTACACAACTTGTTTTTTATAAGGTTTTATTTCTAAAGATACAATAAAAAATGTTGTAAATACATTTACCTAACAATTCAATATGAAAGTTTGAAGAAATTCTGGTTCTATCCGTATCACCATCATTGATTTCATTATGTCCAAAAATTCCCTTCAGGTATATATCTCCATTTCGTTATAAAAACATTTGCCGTACGATAAAACAAATATTAAACTTATTGCAGTTTTTAAATTTAATAGACGTACTTACATAGGGATTTGCCTGCAACCGGACCTAAATTTGCATGCACTATTTATCCTCTCATTTGAAGGGATATGTATGAAAATATAGTTTTTTATGCAAAATGTTTCAAAATTATATTTTAATAATTTAAAAAATTTATTTTTTCCAACACATGTCAAACAAAAATCAATCTACAAGTGGCGCCATTCAACTACTTCTAGTACTAGTATTTTTCCATATAAACTCTAACCCAATTTGTACTAGTGTCTGTTGTTCTAGTATTAGTACTAGTGGCATTAAGACAATTATCGCTTCATTTCCTGCAGGGATGTCAAACAAAAATCAATCTACAAGTGGCGCCATTCAACTACTTCTAGTACTAGTATTTTTCCATATAAACTCTAACCCAATTTGTACTAGTGTCTGTTGTTCTAGTATTAGTACTAGTGGCATTAAGACAATTATCGCTTCATTTCCTGCAGGGTTATTTAATGAATAATTTATTTTAATTTCTTTCAGGCAAAATATATTTCTCAATGTATTGAGGAAATAAAACAGGAACTACGCCAGGATAATATAAATGTTAAGTGCAATGCTGTGGCCAAATTAACATACGTAAGTTAAATGATCTCAAAGACCTACCTCAATTAAACTTATTTTTATTATACTGTATTCACAATGCAAAATGTAACTTTTAAATAAAGAACAGCAAATTAAAAGAATGAATAAAAAATAAAACTAAAACCACAACCAATTAAAGTCATAAATGGCATGTTGCTTACATCAAAGATTTTAACAAGAAAAACACTTGGAAAAAATGTTCTTAAGAACTACTGCACATACTTTAAAGGCACTAGAAAAACAAAAAATCTTAAAGTGTCTTTCTCAAAGAATTTAAAGCATCATTTTGTTTTGCTAGGAATGCGGTTCCTTGACAAGGAAATTTTTAATGCTTACTAACAACTATTGATTTTATATTACGAAATGTATACATTTTTATTTGATTAAATGCTGTTAATAAACTAAGTTTTCTTCAACAATTTCTTTTTCACCTCCTACTTTTCCTCCTCTTTTTTCACAGATTCAAATGTTGGGCTATGATATTTCATGGGCTGGCTTTAATATTATTGAAGTAATGAGTTCATCACGTTTTACTTGTAAACGTATAGGATATTTGGCTGCCAGTCAATGTTTTCATCCTGATAGTGAGGTAATATGCTTGCTGCTGCTCTTCAATATAATGATAGCTCGTTAAATAAATGTTGACGATTTAATCCTTTAATTAATTCCTTATTTTATTGTTTGTTTCCATTTCTCATAGCTTTTGATGCTAACTACGAATATGATACGCAAAGATTTAAACTCACAAAATCAATATGATGCTGGGGTGGCCTTAAGTGGTCTTAGTTGCTTTATATCTCCCGATTTATCAAGAGATTTAGCTAATGACATAATGACTTTGGTAAGTTAGCAAATAGTATATTTATTCATCTTCGTGATAAGGGTATGCATACGTTTTTTTATTCCGTATGTAATTTCTGCAGTTAAATTGAACTAAAACAGAACTAGAACAGAACTAGAACAGAACTAGAACAAGACTAGAACAGAACTAGAACAGAACTAGAACAGAACTAGAACAGAACTAGAACAGAACTAGAACAGAACTAGAACAGAACTAGAACAGAACTAGAACTAGAACAGAACTAGAACAGAACTAGAACAGAACTAGAACAAAACTAGAACAGAACTAGAACAGAACTAGAACCGAACTAGAACAGAACTAGAATAGAACTAGAACAGAACTAGAACAGAACTTGAACAGAACTAGAACAGAACTAGAACAGAACTAGAACTAGAACAGAACTAGAACTAGAACAGAACTAGAACTGAAATAGAACAGAACTAGAACAGAACTAGAACAGAACTAGAACAGAACTAGAACAGAACTAGAACAGAACTAGAACAGAACTAGAACAGAACTAGAACAGAACTAGATCAGAACTAGAACCGAACTAGAACAGAACTAGAACAGAACTAGAACAGAATTAGAACAGAACTCGAACAGAACTCGAACAGAACTAGAATAGAACTAGAACAGAACTAGAACAGAACTAGAACAGAACTAGAACAGAACTAGAACAGAACTAGAACAGAACTAGAACAGAACTAGAACAGAACTAGAACAGAACTAGAACAGAACTAGAACAGAACTAGAACAGAACTAGAACAGAACTAGAACAGAACTAGAACAGAACTAGAACAGAACTAGAACAGAACTAGAACAGAACTAGAACAGAACTGGAACAGAACTAGAACAGAACTAGAACAGAACTAGAACAGAACTAGAACAGAACTAGAACAGAACTAGAACAGAACAGAACTAGAACAGAACTAGAACAGAACTAGAACAGAACTAGAACAGAACTAGAACAGAACTAGAACAGAACTAGAACAGAACTAGAACAGAACTAGAACAGAACTAGAACAGAACTAGAACAGAACTAGAACAGAACTAGAACAGAACTAGAACAGAACTAGAACAGAACTAGAATAGAATTAGAACAGAACTAGAACTGAAGCGGAAGTGACCTAGAACGGAACTAGTATTAATATATAATATTAATTATCTCTTTTACTTTTCAAAATTTTAGATGAGTTCCACCAAACCATATTTACGCATGAAAGCCGTCCTTATGATGTATAAAGTATTTCTACGTTATCCTGAAGCTTTAAAACCTGCATTTCCTAAACTAAAAGAGAAACTAGAAGACCCTGACCCAGGTTTTTATCAACATTCTCCGACTATTGCTTAAATATCTTTATTATTATTAATTATTTCTTTCCAAAACCCCTTTTAGGTGTACAATCAGCTGCCGTTAATGTTGTTTGTGAATTAGCACGTAAGAATCCTAAAAATTATCTTCCTTTAGCTCCTGTATTTTTTAAGCTAATGACAACATCAACCAATAATTGGATGCTTATTAAAATTATTAAATTGGTGAGTTTACCCATTTTATGTTTTTTTGTTACTTTAACTTTAACACTCACTGTATAAAGAAAAATTGTCAAGTGTAAAAGTATAAAAATTAAATAAGAAAAGAAAAAAACAAAATAATGTACAATTTCAACACTTTTATTTAGTTTTTGCTTTGGTTTATTTCTTTAAACTGATTTTTAAAACGAACTCTTTAATTTTTATATCCTTCCCACTTTTTCTTTTTCCTACCTCGTATTCGAAAACGAATCAAACAAAAAAAAGTTTGCCAGCCTTACCACAATTGAACCAGCGTTGGGACGTAAATTAACTCAACCCTTGATTGAAATTATTTCCAGGTTTAAATATGTTTCTCTATAATTTTTCTTTATTCTTGGTTTATCTTTTTCAAACTATATTGTTTAAAGTCTTTTTTTTTTTTTTGGGATTATGTGTCTTTCTTGAGATTGACTTTAATTATTTTTTTTATAATTTCTCAATTAGCTATAATTGTTTTTGGAATTTTAGTTCGATTTTAATCCCCTCCCACCTTGCCTACACGTTTGTTTGTTAAATTTCATTTATTTGTTTTCTTTGATTTTAAAATAAGCTTGTTTTGTAGTGTATTTGTTTTTGTTTTTTTTCCAATTCAGTTTTATTATCTTTTTGATTTACAAACACAAAACGTCTCAATCAACAATTTAAGGGAATTTTGAATATTACAATTTCCAAACACTTTAATATAATAAAAAAAAAAAAAATAACAAAAACTGTTCGTAGCCAGATGAATCACAAAACACGTAATCATTGAATCATTAAGCTATTTGTTTCAAAAACATTTCAATATCAAGCTCAATATAAAGCACCTAAAGGATAAAACTTAAAAATTCGTTTCACATTTAAGATCATAAAAATTGTTTGGATCTGGATTTTAGCTTTAGGCTCTCACAAACATTAATTTTTCTTTTTGCTTGTCACCAATAATTTTTGAAGCACTTCGTTTGGAATTTTCTACATTTTAAAGCGCAGAGAGTTGATAGATTTTTAAGTTCATAAACTATTGTTGAGTTAGTCAAAGTCCACAAATTTTCGATAAAAAAATTTAAAAAAAAAATTGTAGTGTTGAGTTTGTAATTGATGGATTTTTAAAATATTATTGTCTAATATTCAATAATATCGAACAAAAGATGAAAAACAGTTGTCATCATGCTAAACGTACCTTGACTACCTAATCTTATGCTGGCCTTTTTATCCACTGGATGGACTAGCGACGGTCCACCACTCGTTTCAGTGACTTCAGGTGGTCAAAGCGCTTTACTGAAGTGGTCCCATAGCAGTGTAAGTGCGAAATGACAGAAATCATGAGCAAAAACCAGTCAAGGAGGAGACAATCACGCCTTTGAGTCAATGGAAAGGGGAATCCCTTAAACCCCAACAATGGCACTTGATAATTCTCTATGCCTTTACAACCTCATCCCTTCGTTGTCTTTAAAGGACTATGCCACGTTATTATTTCCATGAGTTCCACCTTCTTAGATAAAGATCATTCACAACTATCAAGTGTTATGCTGTTAATTCTCCTACATTGGAAGAGGCTGAAAGCAGGGTTGGATTTCTTAACATTTTCAGTCCATTTAACGACACTAGTATCGTTGTCAAATCACCTCCATTGGTATATATTGAAAGTTCTCTTCTCGCGTTTTGGGTTTAACTAACCGATGAGGTATCAGTTGGTGGTACGAAGGGACCTTACCAATAGTCAGTACGGGGCAAGTTTTGCGGGCCACTGACATCCGTAGAAACATATAAGATGTGTGTTTTGATCAAATTCTGAATCAATTGATTTTGAGGAATCGATTATCTCCTCTGTCCCAAGGTATTATAAGTAGCCCTTATTCCTATCGAATTCAAAAATAGTAATGATAAGTTGTATCAGTTTCTAATTCTAAGGAACTACGTCCAGGAAACTGAGTTTGTGAACATTAAATGATACTTATTTTTTTTATGAATCACTAAATGAAGCTTGCAATAGACCCGATAGCGGCCTTAGAGAATTTTTTCGGATCTGATAATATATAAGGTTTCCTATCAAAATAATTTCAACAAAATTTTATCAAAATATAATTCCAAATGAATTGTTAAGAAAAAAACCTTATACCGGTTGCAATTTATAATACCTGCATTTAAAAGTGTTGTGATTTTTATTATGATTGTATTTACTATATACCTTAAAGATCCTTTCCAAATTATATAAATTTATATAGACGTGACAAATCTTCAAGAATTTAAAAGCATTTATATAAAATTTTATCACTTTTATCATTCCTAACATTAATGTACTCTCACTCACTCTCTCTAATTCTTTTTTGCTCTCTTTATACCACTCTATCTCTTTTTTCAATCATTATCATAAACAATCCTCTGCAATGATTATACATCCATCCTATCAAATAAAATCAATTCAATAATACTACTATACAACTCCTAGAAAATAAGTTCATTTGTATATTTATTATTGTTGTATTATTTATTGAGCTTGTTTTATCATTTTCTCTTCTTTTTTATCTCTTTTTGCATTTGCAGTTTGGCGCTTTAACTCCTTTAGAACCCCGGCTAGGAAAGAAATTAATAGAACCACTCACAAATCTTATACATAGGCAAGTTTATGTTTTTTTTTTGTTCATACCAATTCAAATTCTATACAATGCAAATCAATTCAAACGTTTATAGCAAAATTAAATTTACTTTGTTATTTTTGTTTAATTTTAAATGAGCGTGTGTGTGTGTGTTTTTTTTAATTATTTTAAATGTAATGCAAAATTTTGTTAAAAGTGCAATTATATTTTTTCTTAATTTTAAAGTTTATTTTAAGCAAAAGCCATTCTCACCTAAAATGCTTTATTATTTTTTGTTCAATTAAATTTTTATGGTATTTTTTTTTATTAATAATTTTTGTTAACTTTATAAAGACTTGAATATAAATTAATAAATTTCTTTCCTTCCTTTTTCAACTTTACACAAAAAATAGCACTTCTGCTATGAGTTTATTGTATGAATGTATAAATACTGTCATTGCTGTTTTAATCAGCATTAGCAGCGGTATGCCAAACCATAGTGCCTCTATACAACTTTGTGTACAAAAGTTGCGTATATTAATAGAAGACTCTGATCAGAATTGTAAGTTAAAAGTGTTGTTTATAAATGTTATGAAAAAGTTATTTAATTTTTTTTCTTTTCGATTACAGTGAAATATTTGGGTCTTTTGGCCATGTCTAAGATTTTAAAAACTCATCCTAAAAGTGTTCAAGCTCACAAAGATCTCATTTTGGCCTGTTTGGATGATAAAGATGAATCGATACGTTTAAGAGCCTTGGATCTGCTATATGGCATGGTCTCTAAGAAAAATCTCATGGAAATTGTTAAAAGACTTTTGGGTCATATGGAGAGAGCCGAGGGTTCAGGCTATCGTGATGAGTTGCTGTTTAAAGTAATTGAGATCTGTTCACAGAGTTCATATTTGTATGTTACCAACTTTGAATGGTATTTAACGGTATTGGTGGAATTGATACAATTGGAAGCAGGTTCCAAACATGGTAATTTAAAATTGTTCCTGTAAGAAATGAATACCATTAATTTAACAATTATTTTTAGGTCGCTTAATTGCTGAGCAATTGCTGGATGTTGCCATAAGAGTGCCTGTAGTACGTCAATTTGCTGTCAATGAAATGACTAATCTTTTGGACACCTTTACCGTTTCCTCCCAAAGTAATTCTATGTATGAGGTTTTATATGCAGCTGCCTGGATTGTGGGAGAATTTTCAAAGTATTTTCAGTTAATTTTAATCATTTTCTAAACATTAATATAAATTTTGTTTTCCTATTATACAGTGAATTAGAGGATGCTGAAAGAACTCTTAATATCTTATTAAAACCACGTCAAATACCCGGTCATATACAAGGAGTTTTTGTGCAAAATGTGGTTAAACTATTTACCCGCCTGGCCACTACTTGTCTAGAAAATGAAGATCCCAATGGTTTAATAAGAGTAGGTTTCATTTCTATTTAATTTATACAATTTTTGTAAAGCTAACCCTTCATCATTACAGCTGTCTGATCATGTTTTGGAAAAATTACAAGATTTCAATAGTTCTATTGATATTGAAGTACAAGAACGTGCCAATTCTGCCTGTATACTCATTGAAATGTTAAGAGCTCAATTTAATGATAATGCGGCTGCTGCTTGTAATCATAATATAGATTTTATTGGCGCTGACAGCAATGAAACCGCCGCCCAACTCCAGCCATCACCAATACCCACATTGGCAATTGAAATTATACAAGAAATGGCTTTATTATTTGCCGGTGAACTTATACCGGTAGCACCAAAAGCCCAACGTAAAGTTCCTCTACCCGATGGTCTCGATTTGGATGAATGGATAAATCCACCACCCGAAGATGAATCCTCCTCATCGTCAAATGATGAAAAAGAAGAACTTTTTGTCAGTTCTGCGTCCCATCATGATGAGGCTGCGGCCAGACGAAGAGCCAGCGAAGAGTTAACACCCGAACAGATTGAACGTCAACGTATGCAGCGTTTAATTGAACAATCGAATAATCCTCACTATCTGAAATCTTCACCCTCAACGCCGGACGTTGCCTCGAAAGGAAGATCTTTGAGCAGTAATAATTCGCAAAATAATGCCGAGTACGATAATATAGATGACATACCTATAGCAGAGCTGTCGTTAGATGTTCCTTTGAAAATTGGAGGTATGAAGAGGAAATATATAAGAAATTATTTAAAAAAAATCTATTTCAAATTTTAAATTTTCAGCCACAAAACGTTCTGATCAATATCTTTTGCAAGAGAAAGCCAATGCCAAGGACAAGAAGAAACACAAGAAATCGAAAAAGAGCAAAAAATCAAAATCAAAAAGCACTTATAACTCAACATCGGAATCGGAAGATGGTAAGTGAAATATTATGACCAGAATCATTTAAAATAATTTTAAAGAAACGTGAAAAATAATGTTTTTTTTTTTAAAGAAATCTCATTAAAGAAAGAAAGCTTTTTCGGACTTTTTTATATTTATTTATGAAAAAAGCTTTTTAAGAAAATGCTTATGGATTTTTTTTTTATAAAAATGAACTTTTTGAAAAAGCTTTTTGTGGAAAAGCTTTTCTTGCAGAAAATGTTTTGTTAATTTAAGCCTTTTGTGCTTTTTACGAAGAAAATTTCATTAAAAAGCTTTTTTTTTAAATAACTTTATAAAAATGTTTTCTAGTTAAACAATTTTAAAGTTTATAAAATCTTTTCACGTTATTTATTAAATTAATGTTATTTACAGAACCTAAACCTTTACACATTGTTAATACCACACTGGATATGCCGGAGGGTGTATCACTCTCTGATAATGATGACAAAGATGGTAAATTTGATCCTGATGATCCACATAGAGCTTTAGATATCGAATTGGATATGTAAGTTTTTAAAAGAAATACATATTGCAGCTTCCCAACAAAACACACAAATATTAATAATTTTGTTTTCTTTTTAAAACAGACCCGACTTAGAAGAACCCAAACAACAAAGGTCCTCTAAGAAATATTTCAATGACTACGAGAAGACTGACAAAGAACACAAATCAAAAACGTCTTCTTCATCAACACATCAACATAAAAAAGAAAAGAAGAAAGATAAGGACAAGGAAAAGGATAAACTAAAAGACAAACATAAATCTTCTACTCATTCCCATAAAAAATCGACAAAAACTTCATCGAGCGACATAGGAGGAGTAAATAGTGCCAATTTATTGGGTACTTCCATCGAAGAAATACAAACTTCTTACTCCAACGAATTGGAAAAGCGTGAAAAACAAAAGTCCCATAAATCTTCAAAGGAATTGAAAAATTTACAAAACGAATTAGATGCTGATTCGACGTTGACTACCTCTAAGAAGAAAAAGGACAAAAAAGAAAAACATCATCACAAGGATAAGAAAAAATCTCATAGTAAATCATCAACCAACACAACTACTCATGATTATGAAGAAGCTTTGGGTATATCAACGCCAAGTAAGGAAGTTTTTTAAAAATAATTATTTGTTTCTTTAAAATGACTTTTTTTGATTTGAGTTAAGAAATATCCTTAATGTTTTAAAATAATTTAAAGGCAATTCCTTTTTGATTTGAGTTAAACATAATAATTTGTTTGTTTATGTTTTTCTAAGAATAATATTTTTGTTAAAAAGAAAAACTTCTGTGTTAAAAGAGTTTTGTATAAAAAAGATTAAAAAACAAAATCTATAAATGGTACTGTAACAAAATTATGAACAATTATTTACAACTTATATATTATATAGTTTATAGATGAAACAAAATAATAAATTAAAAAAAAAACAAAATTTAACAACTAATAATAAAAAAACAAAATATTTTATATATAATCATATATTGTATAGTTTATATATAATCAAATAATTTAAACATAAATATAAAAAATAAATATTCTAAAATTATAAAATATATACATACATTACCTATATACCTATGCAAAGCCTAATAGCTACTACTACATACAATACATAATACATCTACTACTATTACATATTACCTTTAACAAAAGAGAAGAACAACCACAACCACTTTCAAATTATCAACTAAAAATTAACAATTTCTATATTGTCAGTCTTAAAAAAAGGAACAAATTTGAAAAAAAAAAACGCATTTTATTAAAACAAATTGGATTTTAAATCGAATTTTAAAATATTATTTTCTAAGATGTTGATTTTTTCTTCTTGTGTTTATTAATTATTAACCATCCATTAGTTTTTATATAAGTATATGAAAAATTATTACTGATCAAATTTATAAACTAAAACAAAAAAGAAATATATATATTTAAAATAATAAAAAACATTATTTTTATGGCTTCGTTATAAAATCATTCCATTAAACAAAAAAATAAGTAGAATTTGTGTTGAAATAAGTGTTTTAGTGTTTTAACAGTGAGTATGTTTCCTAAAGTGAAAAATGTAAAATTTTATTTTAAAAATATACAATTTTAATAGAAAATGTAATATTTTAAATCAAACAGATTGGGATGACAGATGGCTTAATTACTAACTAACTAACTAACTAACTACTAACTAACTAACTAACTAACTAACTAACTAACTAACTAACTAACTAACTAACGAACTAACTAACTAACGACTAACTACTAACTAACTAACTACTAACTAACTCACTACTACTAACTACTACTAACTAACTACTAACTAACTAACTAACTACTAACTAACTAACTAACTAACTAACTAACTAACTAACTACTAACTACTACTACTAACTACCTAACTAACTACTAATAACTAACTAACTAACTAACTGACTGACTGACTACCTACCTAACTAACTAACTAACTAACTAACTACTAACTAACTAACTAACTAACTAACTAACTAACTACTAACTAACTAACTAGACTAACTAACTAACTAACTAAATAACTACCTAACTAACTAACTGAACTAACTAACTAACTAACTAACTAAATAAAACTAACTAACTAACTAACTAAATAACTAACTAACTAACTAACTGACTGACTGACTAACCTACCTACCTAACTAACTAACTAACTAACAACTAACTAACTAACTAACTAACTAACTAACTAACTAACTACTAACTAACTAACTAACTAACTAACTAATATAACTAACTAACTACTAACTAACTAACTACTAAACTAACTAACTAACTAACTAACTAACTAACTAACTAACTAACTAACTAACTAACTACTAACTAACTAAAACTAACTACTAACTAACTAACTAACTAACTACTAACTAACTAACGAACTAAACTACGAACTAACTAACTAACTAACTAACTAACTAACTAACTAACTAACTAACTATACTAACTAACTAACTAACTAACTAACTAACGCTAACTAACTAACTAACTAACTAACTAACTACTAACTAACTACTAACTAACTAACTACATAGCTAACTAACTACTAACTACCTGACTAACTAACTAACTAAGTACTAACTAACTGACTAACTACTAACTAATCTACTACTACACTACTCAGTAACTAACTAACTAACTAACTACTAACTAATACTAACTACTAAACTAACTAACTAACTAACTAACTAACTAACTAACTAACTAACTAACTAACTAACTACTAACTAACTAACTAACTACTAACTAACTAACTAACTAACTAACTAACTAACTACTACTACTAACTAACTAACTAACTAACTAACTAACTACTAACTAACTAACTAACTAACTAACTAACTAACTAACTACTAACTAACTAACTAACTAACTAACTAACTAGTAACTAACTAACTAACTAACTAACTAACTAACTAACTACTAACTAACTAACTAACTAACTAACTAACTACTAACTAACTAACTAACTAACTAACTAACTACTAACTAACTAACTAACTAACTAACTAACTACTAACTACTAACTAACTAACTAACTAACTAACTAACTAACTAAGTAACTAACTAACTAAATAACTAACTAACTAAGTAACTAACTAACTAACCAACTAACTAACTAAATAACTGAATAACTAACTAACTAACTAACTAACTAACTACCTAACTAACTAACTAACTAACTAGATAACTAACTAAATAACTAACTAACTAACTGACTACCTAACTAACTAACTAACTAACTAACTATCTAACTAACTAACGAACTACTTAACTAATTATCTAACCAACTTACTTACTGAATTATTTACTTACTTACTTTTTTGGTTCTTTGCTTGAACAGGATAATTTGCACATAGAGCTGATAATGCTTGTGTATCGCAGAGTTAGAGACAATTGAGCATATTAAAGACAAAGTTTAGATAGTCTCGGGATCAATTGGCGTGGGGATATAACTAGGTGTGACATAGTTTATTCTGCTTCATTAAAGGAATCAAAGTTGTTCAGTTTTAGAACTTCACCTTTTGCCATTTTCCAGATTCTCTTTAGATTCCAGTTCTAGAGGTAACAAACCTTTAAAAATTTCCACAACAGACAGCTCGGATATAATCAATAAAATCAACAATGAAAAACAACGTATGTAAGTATTTTTTTATTATTGCTCTTTATAACTCCGTATATTTTTTGAAGGTATTCTTTTAACAATTAATTTTCTTAAACAATACTTTTAAGTTTGTTTTTTTTTTATTTTAACAAATATTTAATGTTATTTTAATTTTGAGTTTAATATCATTACATTTATTGCTTTAAAAGAACAAATTGATTATTATGTATGTATAATTAATTAAAAAAAAATTAGTACGTACGAAAAAAATACTTGTTTAACAAAATCAATACTTTTCCTAAAAACTAAATTAGAAAATTTAGAAATTTGCTTAAAGGACAATTTCTAAATAACCAAACAAAATTAGATTTTAAATAAAAACGTTGATTTTTATATAAAAATAGGAAATAAATAAATACGAAACAAGAAAAAAAAGCAGACAGAAAAGCATAAAAAATTTAGATTAGTTATACAAGAAAGTTCGACAGAAACAAAAAAGATTTACAAATTTTGGAATAGAAAAGAAAACTCATATCTTTTCAATAGATTTTCCTTGATACTTAAACGAAATTTGAGTATTCAATATAAATTTTAATTTAATCAAAATTACGATTGTTTTCTTCTTACAATATTTCACAACATGTTTTTAAAATCATATCCTTATTATAATTATTTAAAACCAACGGACGTTTCAAGTTCTCAATATCATAATTATCTACGTAAAAGTGATTAAGTTTCCATTTTAAGCAGGTATTTAAAGTGTTTAAGGATGAGTTTGTGATTCTATAAGGCGGCTTAGGCTTAGTATTACAATAATTGGCACTGCAACTATTATAATGGCGATAATTATGGTTATTTGTGCTTATAAGTTGTGTTTCCATTTCCATTTGAGAGTACTCTGCTTTTCCGGGTTAATCGAAGGCATATTGGTGTTGTTGCTTAGATGTATGGGTCAATTTAAGCTTGAAATGCGGCTGCCTAATAAACTTTTATTGTTGTTAAAATAGACATTACTCATACGCATATGTTCGAATGTTAGGGGCACTCCCAAGCGTTGATCTCTCTTCTTGTAGTATTCATTAAAATCCAAACGTATGCCAAACAATTGTAAATTATGATCATTATTAGAATTGAGAGCCAATAGAAAGCATCTCACTGCCTTTTCGTAGTCACCACCAATGTTTTCCAAAGACTTGTGATAACTGCTTAAAGTTTGTTCGAATATCTTGTGTTCTTGATCTCTTTCCAATTTCTTTTCGGCTGTTATACCAAATTTACCCGATTTTTCGGATTCTTTTATATCATTGGCAAATTGCTTACGTGCGTTTAGCTCCCGGAAACATAATTCATAGAATTTATCTTGCCACACCTCCAAGCGTATTATGCCTTCGTATACCGTCTCCATATTGTGACAAAGATCGTTGGACGAAGAGTCGAGGAAGGCTCCACATTTAATGGCACTTAAAAACTCATCGTGTGCATTTAGTATGTCATCCAACGCTTTAGCCTGTTGTACTCTTTCTTGCAATTCCGCCCAAGAACATTCTATAACTTCGAAAAGTATGTAATATTGCATTTGATGTATAAAATGTATCATTTCGGAAGTGAAAAGATGTAGACGATATAACACTTTATTCAACTCAGTGGCCATTGAACGAAGAGGCTAGAAAAAAAGTTTAAGATTTATTTTTAATATATTTTCAAATAAAATTCTTTGGAAAATATTATAAATATAACGCAATATACAACTAAACTTTTATTGCCTACCAAAACTCGATTACTTTGGCGCTCGAGTTTAGCTAGTTTTCACTCAAAAATCCAATTTTGGTAGGAAATAAAGGCGATCACTTCATTCTTCATTCAATGAAGGGTATAAATGTTCATTCTTTTGGCACTAGCGCCTTTAGTTTAGCCAGAAAATGGGCTTTTATGTTTTCACTCAAAAACCGAGTTTCGGTAGGAAATAAAAGTGATCCCAGATTTACATTTTCATTGGCCCTAACGCCTCTAGTTTAGCCAAAACTCGATTTTTGAGTGAAAACTTAAAATCCATTTTCTGGCTAAACGAGAGGCGCTAGGGCCAAAACAATGAAAATCTGTGATCACTTTTATTTCCTACCAAAACTCGATTTTTGAGTGAAAACATAAAAGTCCATTTTCTGGCTTAACTGTAGGCGCTAGGACCAACACAATGAAAATCTGTGATCACTTTTATTTCCTACCAAAACTCGATTTTTGAGTGAAAACATAAAAGTCCATTTTCTGGCTTAACTGTAGGCGCTAGGACCAACACAATGAAAATCTGTGATCACTTTTATTTCCTACCAAACTCGATTTTTGAGTGAAAACATAAAAGTCCATTTTCTAGCTTAACTATAGGCGCTAGGGCCAAAACAATGAAAAACTGTGACCACTTTTATTTCCTACCAAAATTCGATTTTTGAGTGAAAACATAAAAGTCCATTTTCTGGCTAAACTGTAGGCGCTAGGGCCAAAACAATGAAAATCTGTGATCACTTTTATTTCCTACCAAAACTCGATTTTTGAGTGAAAACATAAAAGTCCATTTTCTGGCTAAACTATAGGCGCTAGGGCCAAAACAATGAAAATCTGTGATCACTTTTATTTCCTACCAAAACTCGATTTTTGAGTGAAATCATAAAAGTCCATTTTCTGGCTAAACTAAAGGCGCTAGGGCCAAAACAGTGAAAATCTGTGATCACTTTTATTTCCTACCAAAACTCGATTTTTGGGTGAAAACATAAAAGTTCATTTTCTGGCTAAACTAAAGGCGCTAGGGCCAAAACAATGAAAATCTGTGATCACTTTTATTTCCTACCAAAACTCGATTTTTGCGAGAAAACTTACAGCCTATTTTCTGGCTAAACGAGAGGCGCTAGGGCCAAAACAATGAAAATCTGTGATCACTTTTATTTCCTACCAAAACTCGATTTTTGAGTGAAAACTTAAAGTTCATTTTCTGGCTAAACTAAAGGCGCTAGGGCCAAAACAATGAAAATCTGTGATCACTTTTATTTCCTACCAAAACTCGATTTTTGAGTGAAAACATAAAAGTCCATTTTCTGGCTAAACTAAAGGCGCTAGGGCCAAAACAATGAAAATCTGTGATCACTTTTATTTCCTACCAAAACTCGATTTTAGAGTGAAAACTTAAAGTTCATTTTCGGGCTAAACTAAAGGCGCTAGGGCCAAAACAATGAAAATCTGTGATCACTTTTATTTCCTACCAAAACTCGATTTTTGAGTGAAAACATAAAAGTCCATTTTCTGGCTAAACTAAAGGCGCTAGGGCCAAAACAATGAAAATCTGTGATCACTTTTATTTCCTACCAAAACTCGATTTTTGAGTGAAAACATAAAAGTCCATTTTCTGGGTAAACAAGAGGCGCTAGGGCCAAAACAATGAAAATCTGTGATCACTTCTATTTCCTACCAAAACTCGATTTTTGAGTGAAAAAATAAAAGTCCATTTTCTGGCTAAACTAAAGGCGCTAGGACCAAAACAATGAAAATCTGTGATCACTTTTATTTCCTACCAAAACTCGATTTTTGAGTGAAAACATAAAAGTCCATTTTCTGGCTAAACTAAAGGCGCTAGGGCCAAAACAATGAAAATCTGTGATCACTTTTATTTCCTACCAAAACTCGATTTTTGAGTGAAAACATAAAAGTCCATTTTCTGGGTAAACAAGAGGCGCTAGGGCCAAAACAATGAAAATCTGTGATCACTTTTATTTCCTACCAAAACTCGATTTTTGAGTGAAAACATAAAAGTCCATTTTCTGGCTAAACTAAAGGCGCTAGGACCAAAACAATGAAAATCTGTGATCACTTTACCAAAACTCGATTTTTGAGTGAAAACATAAAAGTCCATTTTCTGGCTAAACTAAAGGCGCTAGGACCAAAACAATGAAAATCTGTGATCACTTTTATTTCCTACCAAAACTCGATTTTTGAGTAAAAACTTAAAATCCATTTTCTGGCTAAACGAGAGGCGCTAGGGCCAAAACAATGAAAATCTGTGATCACTTTTATTTCCTACCAAAACTCGATTTTTGAGTGAAAACATAAAAGTCCATTTTCTGGCTAAACGAGAGGCGCTAGGACCAAAACAATGAAAATCTGTGATCACTTTTATTTCCTACCAAAACTCGATTTTTGAGTAAAAACATAAAATCCATTTTCTGGCTAAACGAGAGGCGCTAGGGCCAAAACAATGAAAATCTGTGATCACTTTTATTTCCTACCAAAACTCGATTTTTGAGTGAAAACATAAAAGTCCATTTTCTGACTAAACTAAAGGCGCTAGGACCAAAACAATGAAAATCTGTGATCACTTTTATTTCCTACCAAAACTCGATTTTTGAGTAAAAACTTAAAATCCATTTTCTGGCTAAACGAGAGGCGCTAGGGCCAAAACAATGAAAATCTGTGATCACTTTTATTTCCTACCAAAACTCGATTTTTGAGTGAAAACTTAAAATCCATTTTCTGGCTAAACTATAGGCGCTAGGGCCAAAACAATGAAAATCTGTGATCACTTTTATTTCCTACCAAAACTCGATTTTTGAGTAAAAACTTAAAATCCATTTTCTGGCTTTATTTCCTACCAAAACTCGATTTTTGAGTAAAAACTTAAAATCCATTTTCTGGCTAAACGAGAGGCGCTAGGGCCAAAACAATGAAAATCTGTGATCACTTTTATTTCCTACCAAAACTCGATTTTTGAGTGAAAACATAAAAGTCCATTTTCTGGCTAAACGAGAGGCGCTAGGACCAAAACAATGAAAATCTGTGATCACTTTTATTTCCTACCAAAACTCGATTTTTGAGTAAAAACTTAAAATCCATTTTCTGGCTAAACGAGAGGCGCTAGGGCCAAAACAATGAAAATCTGTGATCACTTTTATTTCCTACCAAAACTCGATTTTTGAGTGAAAACATAAAAGTCCATTTTCTGGCTAAACTCGATTTTTGAGTGAAAACATAAAAGTCCATTTTCTGGCTAAACGAGAGGCGCTAGGGCCAAAACAATGAAAATCTGTGATCACTTTTATTTCCTACCAAAACTCGATTTTTGAGTGAAAACTTAAAATCCATTTTCTGGCTAAACTATAGGCGCTAGGGCCAAAACAATGAAAATCTGTGATCACTTTTATTTCCTACCAAAACTCGATTTTTGAGTGGAAACATAAAAGTCCATTTTCTGGCTAAACTAAAGGCGCTAGGACCAAAACAATGAAAATCTGTGATCACTTTTATTTCCTACCAAAACTCGATTTTTGAGTAAAAACTTAAAATCCATTTTCTGGCTAAACGAGAGGCGCTAGGGCCAAAACAATGAAAATCTGTGATCACTTTTATTTCCTACCAAAACTCGATTTTTGAGTGAAAACATAAAAGTCCATTTTCTGGCTAAACGAGAGGCGCTAGGGCCAAAACAATGAAAATCTGTGATCACTTTTATTTCCTACCAAAACTCGATTTTTGAGTGGAAACATAAAAGTCCATTTTCTGGCTAAACTAAAGGCGCTAGGACCAAAACAATGAAAATCTGTGATCACTTTTATTTCCTACCAAAACTCGATTTTTGAGTGAAAACATAAAAGTCCATTTTCTGGCTAAACGAGAGGCGCTACTAGGACCAAAACAATGAAAATCTGTGATCACTTTTATTTCCTACCAAAACTCGATTTTTGAGTGAAAACATAAAAGTCCATTTTCTGGCTAAACGAGAGGCGCTAGGACCAAAACAATGAAAATCTGTGATCACTTTTATTTCCTACCAAAACTCGATTTTTGAGTGAAAACATAAAAGTCCATTTTCTGGCTAAACGAGAGGCGCTAGGGCCAAAACAATGAAAATCTGTGATCACTTTTATTTCCTACCAAAACTCGATTTTTGAGTGAAAACTTAAAATCCATTTTCTGGCTAAACTATAGGCGCTAGGGCCAAAACAATGAAAATCTGTGATCACTTTTATTTCCTACCAAAACTCGATTTTTGAGTGAAAACATTAAAAGTCCATTTTCTGGCTAAACGAGAGGCGCTAGGGCCAAAACAATGAAAATCTGTGATCACTTTTATTTCCTACCAAAACTCGATTTTTGAGTGAAAACTTAAAAGTCCATTTTCTGGCTAAACTATAGGCGCTAGGGCCAAAACAATGAAAATCTGTGATCACTTTTATTTCCTACCAAAACTCGATTTTTGAGTGAAAACTTAAAATCCATTTTCTGGCTAAACTATAGGCGCTAGGGCCAAAACAATGAAAATCTGTGATCACTTTTATTTCCTACCAAAACTCGATTTTTGAGTGGAAACATAAAAGTCCATTTTCTGGCTAAACTAAAGGCGCTAGGACCAAAACAATGAAAATCTGTGATCACTTTTATTTCCTACCAAAACTCGATTTTTGAGTAAAAACTTAAAATCCATTTTCTGGCTAAACGAGAGGCGCTAGGGCCAAAACAATGAAAATCTGTGATCACTTTTATTTCCTACCAAAACTCGATTTTTGAGTGAAAAACTTAAAAGTCCATTTTCTGGCTAAACGAGAGGCGCTAGGGCCAAAACAATGAAAATCTGTGATCACTTTTATTTCCTACCAAAACTCGATTTTTGAGTGAAAACATAAAAGTCCATTTTCTGGCTAAACGAGAGGCGCTAGGACCAAAACAATGAAAATCTGTGATCACTTTTATTTCCTACCAAAACTCGATTTTTGAGTGAAAACTTAAAATCCATTTTCTGGCTAAACTATAGGCGCTAGGGCCAAAACAATGAAAATCTGTGATCACTTTTATTTCCTACCAAAACTCGATTTTTGAGTGGAAACATAAAAGTCCATTTTCTGGCTAAACTAAAGGCGCTAGGACCAAAACAATGAAAATCTGTGATCACTTTTATTTCCTACCAAAACTCGATTTTTGAGTGAAAACATAAAAGTCCATTTTCTGGCTAAACGAGAGGCGCTAGGGCCAAAACAATGAAAATCTGTGATCACTTTTATTTCCTACCAAAACTCGATTTTTGAGTGAAAACTTAAAGTCCATTTTCTGGCTAAACTAAAGGCGCTAGGGCCAAAACAATGAAAATCTGTGATCACTTTTATTTCCTACCAAAACTCGATTTTTGAGTGGAAACATACAAGTCCATTTTCTGGCTAAACTATAGGCGCTAGGGCCAAAACAATGAAAATCTGTGATCACTTTTATTTCCTACCAAAACTCGATTTGTGAGTGGAAACATACAAGTCCATTTTCTGGCTAAACTAAAGGCGCTAGGACCAAAACAATGAAAATCTGTGATCACTTTACCAAAACTCGATTTTAGAGTGAAAACATAAAAGTCCATTTTCTGGCTAAACTAAAGGCGCTAGGACCAAAACAATGAAAATCTGTGATCACTTTTACCAAAACTCGATTTTTGAGTAACAACTTAAAATCCATTTTCTGGCTAAACGAGAGGCGCTAGGGCCAAAACAATGAAAATCTGTGATCACTTTTATTTCCTACCAAAACTCGATTTTTGAGTAAAAACTTAAAATCCATTTTCTGGCTAAACGAGAGGCGCTAGGGCCAAAACAATGAAAATCTGTGATCACTTTTATTTCCTACCAAAACTCGATTTTTGAGTGAAAACATAAAAGTCCATTTTCTGGCTAAACGAGAGGCGCTAGGACCAAAACAATGAAAATCTGTGATCACTTTTATTTCCTACCAAAACTCGATTTTTGAGTAAAAACTTAAAATCCATTTTCTGGCTAAACGAGAGGCGCTAGGGCCAAAACAATGAAAATCTGTGATCACTTTTATTTCCTACCAAAACTCGATTTTTGAGTGAAAACATAAAAGTCCATTTTCTGGCTAAACGAGAGGCGCTAGGGCCAAAACAATGAAAATCTGTGATCACTTTTATTTCTTACCAAAACTCGATTTTTGAGTAAAACCTTAAAAGTCCATTTTCTGGCTAAACTAAAGGCGCTAGGGCCAAAACAATGAAAATCTGTGATCACTTTTATTTCCTACCAAAACTCGATTTTTGAGTAAAAACTTAAAATCCATTTTCTGGCTAAACGAGAGGCGCTAGGGCCAAAACAATGAAAATCTGTGATCACTTTTATTTCTTACCAAAACTCGATTTCTGAGTGAAAACATAAAAGTCCATTTTCTGGCTAAACGAGAGGCGCTAGGGCCAAAACAATGAAAATCTGTGATCACTTTTATTTCCTACCAAAACTCGATTTTTGAGTAAAAACTTAAAATCCATTTTCTGGCTAAACTAAAGGCGCTAGGACCAAAACAATGAAAATCTGTGATCACTTTTATTTCCTACCAAAACTCGATTTTTGAGTAAAAACTTAAAATCCATTTTCTGGCTAAACGAGAGGCGCTAGGGCCAAAACAATGAAAATCTGTGATCACTTTTATTTCTTACCAAAACTCGATTTTTGAGTGAAAACATAAAAGTCCATTTTCTGGCTAAACGAGAGGCGCTAGGGCCAAAACAATGAAAATCTGTGATCACTTTTATTTCCTACCAAAACTCGATTTTTGAGTGGAAACATAAAAGTCCATTTTCTGGCTAAACTAAAGGCGCTAGGACCAAAACAATGAAAATCTGTGATCACTTTTATTTCCCTACCAAAACTCGATTTTTGAGTAAAAACTTAAAATCCATTTTCTGGCTAAACGAGAGGCGCTAGGGCCAAAGCAATGAAAATCTGTGATCACTTTTATTTCCTACCAAAACTCGATTTTTGAGTGAAAACATAAAAGTCCATTTTCTGGCTAAACGAGAGGCGCTAGGGCCAAAACAATGAAAATCTGTGATCACTTTTATTTCCTACCAAAATTCGATTTTTGAGTAAAAACTTAAAATCCATTTTCTGGCTAAACGAGAGGCGCTAGGGCCAAAACAATGAAAATCTGTGATCACTTTTATTTCCTACCAAAACTCGATTTTTGAGTGAAAACTTAAAATCCATTTTCTGGCTAAACGAGAGGCGCTAGGGCCAAAACAATGAAAATCTGTGATCACTTTTATTTCCTACCAAAACTCGATTTTTGAGTAAAAACTTAAAATCCATTTTCTGGCTAAACGAGAGGCGCTAGGGCCAAAACAATGAAAATCTGTGATCACTTTTATTTCCTACCAAAACTCGATTTTTGAGTGAAAACATAAAAGTCCATTTTCTGGCTAAACGAGAGGCGCTAGGGCCAAAACAATGAAAATCTGTGATCACTTTTATTTCCTACCAAAACTCGATTTTTGAGTGGAAACATAAAAGTCCATTTTCTGGCTAAACTAAAGGCGCTAGGACCAAAATAATGAAAATCTGTGATCACTTTTATTTCCTACCAAAACTCGATTTTTGAGTAAAAACTTAAAATCCATTTTCTGGCTAAACGAGATGCGCTAGGGCCAAAACAATGAAAATCTGTGATCACTTTTATTTCCTACCAAAACTCGATTTTTGAGTAAAAACTTAAAATCCATTTTCTGGCTAAACGAGAGGCGCTAGGGCCAAAACAATGAAAATCTGTGATCACTTTTATTTCCTACCAAAACTCGATTTTTGAGTGAAAACATAAAAGTCCATTTTCTGGCTAAACGAGAGGCGCTAGGGCCAAAACAATGAAAATCTGTGATCACTTTTATTTCCTACCAAAACTCGATTTTTGAGTGAAAACTTAAAGTTCCATTTTCTGTCTAAACTAAAGGCGCTAGGGCCAAAACAATGAAAATCTGTGATCACTTTTATTTCCTACCAAAACTCGATTTTTGAGTGAAAACTTAAGATCCATTTTCTGGCTAAACTATAGGCGCTAGGGCCAAAACAATGAAAATCTGTGATCACTTTTATTTCCTACCAAAACTCGATTTTTGAGTGAAAACATAAAAGTCCATTTTCTGGCTAAACTAAAGGCGCTAGGACCAAAACAATGAAAATCTGTGATCACTTTTATTTCCTACCAAAACTCTATTTTTGAGTGAAAACATAAAAGTCCATTTTCTGGCTAAACGAGAGGCGCTAGGGCCAAAACAATGAAAATCTGTGATCACTTATATTTCCTACCAAAACTCGATTTTTGAGTGAAAACATAAAAGTCCATTTTCTGGCTAAACTAAAGGCGCTAGGGCCAAAACAATGAAAATCTGTGATCACTTTTATTTCCAACCAAAACTCGATTTTTGAGTGAAAACTTAAAGTTCATTTTCTGGCTAAACTAAAGGCGCTAGGACCAAAACAATGAAAATCTGTGATCACTTTTATTTCCTACCAAAACTCGATTTTTGAGTGAAAACTTAAAATCGATTTTCTGGCTAAACTAAAGGCGCTAGGGCCAAAACAATGAAAATCTGTGATCACTTTTATTTCCTACCAAAACTCGATTTTTGAGTGAAAACATAAAAGTCCATTTTCTGGCTAAACGAGAGGCGCTAGGGCCAAAACAATGAAAATCTGTGATCACTTTTATTTCCTACCAAAACTCGATTTTTGAGTGAAAACTTAAAATCGATTTTCTGGCTAAACTAAAGGCGCTAGGGCCAAAACAATGAAAATCTGTGATCACTTTTATTTCCTACCAAAACTCGATTTTTGAGTGAAAACATAAAAGTCCATTTTCTGGCTAAACGAGAGGCGCTAGGGCCAAAACAATGAAAATCTGTGATCACTTTTATTTCCTACCAAAACTCGATTTTTGAGTGAAAACTTAAAATCCATTTTCTGGCTAAACTATAGGCGCTAGGGCCAAAACAATGAAAATCTGTGATCACTTTTATTTCCTACCAAAACTCGATTTTTGAGTGGAAACATAAAAGTCCATTTTCTGGTTAAACTAAAGGCGCTAGGACCAAAACAATGAAAATCTGTGATCACTTTTATTTCCTACCAAAACTCGATTTTTGAGTAAAAACTTAAAATCCATTTTCTGGCTAAACGAGAGGCGCTAGGGCCAAAACAATGAAAATCTGTGATCACTTTTATTTCCTACCAAAACTCGATTTTTGAGTGAAAACATAAAAGTCCATTTTCTGGCTAAACGAGAGGCACTAGGGCCAAAACAATGAAAATCTGTGATCACTTTTATTTCCTACCAAAACTCGATTTTTGAGTGGAAACATAAAAGTGCATTTTCTGGCTAAACTAAAGGCGCTAGGACCAAAACAATGAAAATCTGTGATCACTTTTATTTCCTACCAAAACTCGATTTTTGAGTGAAAACATAAAAGTCCATTTTCTGGCTAAACGAGAGGCGCTAGGGCCAAAACAATGAAAATCTGTGATCACTTTTATTTCCTACCAAAACTCGATTTTTAAGTGAAAACTTAAAATCCATTTTCTGGCTAAACTATAGGCGCTAGGGCCAAAACAATGAAAATCTGTGATCACTTTTATTTCCTACCAAAACTCGATTTTTGAGTGAAAACTTAAAATCCATCCAAAACAATGAAAATCTGTGATCACTTTTATTTCCTACCAAAACTCGATTTTTGAGTGGAAACATAAAAGTCCATTTTCTGGTTAAACTAAAGGCGCTAGGACCAAAACAATGAAAATCTGTGATCACTTTTATTTCCTACCAAAACTCGATTTTGGAGTAAAACTTAAAATCCATTTTCTGGGCAAACGAGAGGCGCTAGGGCCAAAACAATGAAAATCTGTGATCACTTTTATTTCCTACCAAAACTCGATTTTTAAGTGAAAACATAAAAGTCCATTTTCTGGCTAAACGAGAGGCGCTAGGGCCAAAACAATGAAAATCTGTGATCACTTTTATTTCCTACCAAAACTCGATTTTTGAGTGGAAACATAAAAGTCCATTTTCTGGCTAAACTAAAGGCGCTAGGACCAAAACAATGAAAACGAGAGGCGCTAGGGCCAAAACAATGAAAATCTGTGATCACTTTTATTTCCTACCAAAACTCGATTTTTGAGTGAAAACATAAAAGTCCATTTTCTGGCTAAACGAGAGGCGCTAGGGCCAAAACAATGAAAATCTGTGATCACTTTTATTTCCTACCAAAACTCGATTTTTGAGTGGAAACATAAAAGTGCATTTTCTGGCTAAACTAAAGGCGCTAGGACCAAAACAATGAAAATCTGTGATCACTTTTATTTCCTACCAAAACTCGATTTTTGAGTAAAAACTTAAAATCCATTTTCTGGCTAAACGAGAGGCGCTAGGGCCAAAACAATGAAAATCTGTGATCACTTTTATTTCCTACCAAAACTCGATTTTTGAGTGAAAACATAAAAGTCCATTTTCTGGCTAAACGAGAGGCGCTAGGGCCAAAACAATGAAAATCTGTGATCACTTTTATTTCCTACCATAACTCGATTTTTGAGTGAAAACATAAAAGTCCATTTTCTGGCTAAACGAGAGGCGCTAGGGCCAAAACAATGAAAATCTGTGATCACTTTTATTTCCTACCAAAACTCGATTTTTGAGTAAAAACTTAAAATCCATTTTCTGGCTAAACGAGAGGCGCTAGGGCCAAAACAATGAAAATCTGTGATCACTTTTATTTCCTACCAAAACTCGATTTTTGAGTGAAAACTTAAAATCCATTTTCTGGCTAAACTATAGGCGCTAGGGCCAAAACAATGAAAATCTGTGATCACTTTTATTTCCTACCAAAACTCGAATTTTTGAGTGGAAACATAAAAGTCCATTTTCTGGCTAAACTAAAGGCGCTAGGACCAAAACAATGAAAATCTGTGATCACTTTTATTTCCTACCAAAACTCGATTTTTGAGTAAAAACTTAAAATCCATTTTCTGGCTAAACGAGAGGCACTAGGGCCAAAACAATGAAAATCTGTGATCACTTTTATTTCCTACCAAAACTCGATTTTTGAGTGAAAACATAAAAGTCCATTTTCTGGCTAAACGAGAGGCGCTAGGGCCAAAAGTGAGTGAGTGAAAACTTAAAGTTCATTTTCTGTCTAAACTAAAGGCGCTACGGCGAAAACAATGAAAATCTGTGATCACTTTTATTTCCTACCAAAACTCGATTTTTGAGTGAAAACTTAAGATCCATTTTCTGGCTAAACTATAGGCGCTAGGGCCAAAACAATGAAAATCTGTGATCACTTTTATTTCCTACCAAAAATCGATTTTTGAGTGAAAACATAAAAGTCCATTTTCTGGCTAAACTAAAGGCGCTAGGACCAAAACAATGAAAATCTGTGATCACTTTTATTTCCTACCAAAACTCGATTTTTTAGTGAAAACATAAAAGTCCATTTTCTGGCTAAACGAGAGGCGCTAGGGCCAAAACAATGAAAATCTGTGATCACTTATATTTCCTACCAAAACTCGATTTTTGAGTGAAAACATAAAAGTCCATTTTCTGGGTAAACGAGAGGCGCTAGGGCCAAAACAATGAAAATCTGTGATCACTTTTATTTCCTACCAAAACTCGATTTTTGAGTGAAAACATAAAAGTCCATTTTCTGGCTAAACGAGAGGCGCTAGGGCCAAAACAATGAAAATCTGTGATCACTTTTATTTCCTACCAAAACTCGATTTTTGAGAGAAAACATAAAAGTCCATTTTCTGGGTAAACGAGAGGCGCTAGGGCCAAAACAATGAAAATCTGTGATCACTTTTATTTCCTACCAAAACTCGATTTTTGAGTGAAAACATAAAAGTCCATTTTCTGGCTAAACGAGAGGCGCTAGGGCCAAAACAATGAAAATCTGTGATCACTTTTATTTCCTACCAAAACTCGATTTTTGAGTGAAAACATAAAAGTCCATTTTCTGGGTAAACGAGAGGCGCTAGGGCCAAAACAATGAAAATCTGTGATCACTTTTATTTCCTACCAAAACTCAATTTTTGAGTGGAAACATAAAAGTCCATTTTCTGGCTAAACTAAAGGCGCTAGGGCCAAAACAATGAAAATCTGTGATCACTTTTATTTCCTACCAAAACTCGATTTTTGAGTGAAAACATAAAAGTCCATTTTCTGGCTAAACGAGAGGCGCTAGGGCCAAAACAATGAAAATCTGTGATCACTTTTATTTCCTACCAAAACTCGATTTTTGAGTGAAAACATAAAAGTCCATTTTCTGGCTAAACGAGAGGCGCTAGGGCCAAAACAATGAAAATCTGTGATCACTTTTATTTCCTACCAAAACTCGATTTTTGAGTGAAAACTTAAAGTTCATTTTCTGTCTAAACTAAAGGCGCTAGGGCCAAAACAATGAAAATCTGTGATCACTTTTATTTCCTACCAAAACTCGATTTTTGAGTGAAAACATAAAAGTCCATTTTCTGGCTAAACTAAAGGCGTTAGGGCCAAAACAATGAAAATCTGTGATCACTTTTATTTCCTACCAAAACTCAATTTTTGAGTGAAAACTTAAAGTTCATTTTCTGGCTAAACTAAAGGCGCTAGGGCCAAAACAATGAAAATCTGTGATCACTTTTATTTCCTACCAAAACTCGATTTCTGAGTAAAAACTTAAAGTCAATTTTCTGGCTAAACTATAGGCGCTAGGGCCAAAACAATGAAAATCTGTGATCACTTTTATTTCCTACCAAAACTCGATTTTTGAGTGAAAACTTAAAATCCATTTTCTGGCTAAACGAGAGGCGCTAGGGCCAAAACAATGAAAATCTATGATCACTTTTATTTCCTACCAAAACTCGATTTTTGAGTGAAAACTTAAAGACCATTTTCTGGCCAAACTATAGGCGCTAAGGCCAAAACAATGAAAATCTGTGATCACTTTTATTTCCTACCAAAACTCGATTTTTGAGTGAAAACATAAAAGTCCATTTTCTGGGTAAACAAGAGGCGCTAGGGCCAAAACAATGAAAATCTGTGATCACTTTTATTTCCTACCAAAACTCAATTTTTGAGTGAAAACTTAAAGTTCATTTTCTGGCTAAACTAAAGGCGCTTTTTATTTCCTACCAAAACTCGATTTTTGAGTGAAAACTTAAAGTCCATTTTCTGGGCAAACGAGAGGCGCTAGGGCCAAAACAATGAAAATCTGTGATCACTTTTACTTCCTACCAAAACTCGATTTTTGAGTGAAAACTTAAAGTCCATTTTCTGGCTAAACGAGAGGCGCTAGGACCAAAACAATGAAAATCTGTGATCACTTTTATTACCTACCAAACCTCGATTTTTGAGTGAAAACTTAAAGTCCATTTTCTGGCTAAACGAGAGGCGCTAGGGCCAAAACAATGAAAATCTGTGATCACTTTTATTTCCTACCAAAACTCGATTTTTGAGTGAAAACATAAAAGTCCATTTTCTGGGTAAACAAGAGGCGCTAGGGCCAAAACAATGAAAATCTGTGATCACTTTTATTTCCTACCAAAACTCAATTTTTGAGTGAAAACTTAAAGTTCATTTTCTGGCTAAATTAAAGGCGCTAGGGCCAAAACAATGCCAAAACTTGATTTTTGAGTGAAAACTTAAAGTCCATTTTCTGGCTAAACTATAGGCGCTAGGGCCAAAACAATGAAAATCTGTGATCACTTTTATTTCCTACCAAAACTCGATTTTTGAGTGAAAACATAAAAGTCCATTTTCTGGCTAAACGAGAGGCGCTAGGGCCAAAACAATGAAAATCTGTGATCATTTTTATTTCCTACCAAAACTCGACTTTTGAGTGAAAACATAAAAGTCCATTTTCTGGCTAAACGAGAGGCGCTAGGGCCAAAACAATGAAAATCTGTGATCACTTTATTTCATACCAAAACTCGATTTTTGAGTGAAAACATAAAAGTCCATTTTCTGGCTAAACGAGAGGCGCTAGGGCCAAAACAATGAAAATCTGTGATCACTTTTATTTCCTACCAAAACTCGATTTTTGAGTGAAAACTTAAAGTCCATTTTCTGGCTAAACTAAAGGCGCTATGGCCAAAACAATGAAAATCTGTGATCACTTTTATTTCCTACCAAAACTCGATTTTTGAGTGAAAACATAAAAGTCCATTTTCTGGCTAAACGAGAGGCGCTAGGGCCAAAACAATGAAAACCTCGATTTTTGAGTGAAAACATAAAAGTCCATTTTCTGGCTAAACGAGAGGCGCTAGGGCCAAAACAATGAAAATCTGTGATCATTTTTATTTCCTACCAAAACTCGACTTTTGAGTGAAAACATAAAATCCATTTTCTGGCTAAACGAGAGGCGCTAGGGCCAAAACAATGAAAATCTGTGATCACTTTTATTTCCTACCAAAACTCGATTTTTGAGTGAAAACTTAAAGTCCATTTTCTGGGCAAACGAGAGGCGCTAGGGCCAAAACAATGAAAATCTGTGATCACTTTTATTTCCTACCAAAACTCGATTTTTGAGTGAAAACTTAAAGTCCATTTTCTGGGCAAACGAGAGGCGCTAGGGCCAAAACAATGAAAATCTGTGATCACTTTTACTTCCTACCAAAACTCGATTTTTGAGTGAAAACTTAAAGTCCATTTTAAACGAGAGGCGCTAGGACCAAAACAATGAAAATCTGTGATCACTTTTATTACCTACCAAACCTCGATTTTTGAGTGAAAACTTAAAGTCCATTTTCTGGCTAAACGAGAGGCGCTAGGGCCAAAACAATGAAAATCTGTGATCACTTTTATTTCCTACCAAAACTCGATTTTTGAGTGAAAACTTAAAGTCCATTTTCTGGCTAAACGAGAGGCGCTAGGGCCAAAACAATGAAAATCTGTGATCACTTTTATTACCTACCAAACCTCGATTTTTGAGTGAAAACATAAAATCCATTTTCTGGCTAAACGAGAGGCGCTAGGGCCAAAACAATGAAAATCTGTGATCACTTTTATTTCCTACCAAAACTCGATTTTTGAGTGAAAACTTAAAATCGATTTTCTGGCTAAACTATAGGCGCTAGGGCCAAAACAATGAAAATCTGTGATCACTTTTATTTCCTACCAAAACTCGATTTTTGAGTGAAAACTTAAAATCCATTTTCTGGCTAAACGAGAGGCGCTAGGGCCAAAACAATGAAAATCTGTGATCACTTTTATTTCCTACCAAAACTCGATTTTTGAGTGAAAACTTAAAATAGATTTTCTGGCTAAACGAGAGGCGCTAGGGCCAAAACAATGAAAATCTGTGATCACTTTTATTTCCTACCAAAACTCGATTTTTGAGTGAAAACATAAAAGTCCATTTTCTGGCTAAACGAGAGGCGCTAGGGCCAAAACAATGAAAATCTGTGATCACTTTTATTTCCTATCAAAACTCGATTTTTGAGTGAAAACTTAAAGTCCATTTTCTGGCTAAACGAGAGGCGCTAGGGCCAAAACAATGAAAATCTGTGATCACTTTTATTTCCTACCAAAACTCGATTTTTGAGTGAAAACTTAAAGTCCATTTTCTAACATAACTATAGGCGCTAGAGCCAAAACAATGAAAATCTGTGATCACTTTTATTTCCTACCAAAACTCGACTTTTGAGTGAAAACATAAAAGTCCATTTTCTGGCTAAACTATAGGCGCTAGGGCCAAAACAATGAAAGTCTGTGATCACTTTTATTTCCTACCAAAACTCGATTTTTGAGTGAAAACTTAAAGTCCATTTTCCGGCTAAACAAGAGGCGCTAAGGCCAAAACAATGAAAATCTGTGATCACTTTTATTACCTACCGAAAACTTAAAGTCCATTTTCTGGCTAAACTATAGGCGCTAGGGCCAAAACAATGAAAATCTGTGATCACTTTTATTTCCTACCAAAACTCGATTTTTGAGTGAAAACTTAAGGTCTATTTTCTGGCTAAACGAGAGGCGCTAGGGCCAAAACAATGAAAATCTGTGATCACTTTTATTTCCTACCAAAACTCGATTTTTGAGTGAAAACTTAAAGTCCATTTTCTAGCTAAACTATAGGCGCTAGGGATAAAACAATGAAAATCTGTGATCACTTTTATTTCCTACCAAAACTCGATTTTTGAGTGAAAACATAAAAGTCCATTTTCTGGCTAAACGAGAGGCGCTAGGGATAAAACAATTAAAATCTGTGATCACTTTTATTTCCTACCAAACCTCGATTTTTGAGTGAAATCTTAAAATCCATTTTCTGGCTAAGCGAGAGGAACTAGGTCCAAAACAATGAAAATCTGTGATCACTTTTATTTCCTACCAAAACTCGATTATTGAGTGAAAACTTAAAGTCCATTTTCTGGCTAAACGAGAGGCGCTAGGGCCAAAACAATGAAAATCTGTGATCGCTTTTATTTCGCTCCTACCAAAACTCGATTTTTGAGTGAAAACTTAAAGTCCATTTTCTGGCTAAACGAGAGGAGCTAGGGCCAAAACAATGAAAATCTGTGATCACTTTTATTTCCTACCAAAACTCGATTTTTAAGTGAAAACTTAAAGTCCATTTTCTGGCTAAACGAGAGGCGCTAGGGCCAAAACAATGAAAATCTGTGATCGCTTTTATTTCCTACCAAAACTCGATTTTTGAGTGAAAACATAAAAGTCCATTTTCTGGCTAAACGAGAAGCGCTAGGGTCAAAACAATGAAAATCTGTGACCACTTTTATTTCCTACCAAATCCGATTTGTGAGTGAAAACATTAGGGTGATCGACTCGATTTTTCAACCGGTTTTAAAACCGGTTTTTTCTGCTTTACCAGTGTCGGTTTTTTCTTAATGTTGATTTTTCGAATATCGAATAAAATTTAGCAATCTTAAGATTGTATTCCAATTACAATAATTAATTTACGGCTGAAATTTTATGGAAGTGTTGGAATGCCTATGCAAATTTCCTAAACAGGGCTTTTAAAATAAGCTAGGATTACATAGTACCTTATGTTTAACAGAAGTGTCCCACTTTTTTCCTAATTTTTTTATATTAAAGAAATAATGTAAATCAGACGACTAGATCTAAAGTTATAATCTTTTAAACTGTTAAAAATCATTTCGGGCCATATTTTATTAATCAAATTTAAACATAAACATTAAAATATATTTTTTTAATTGTAATGAAAAACCGGTTAACCGGTTTTTTCTGAATTTGAAAAATATCAACCGGTTTTTTTTAAATGTCAACTATTCGAACTATTCGAAAACCGGTTTTTGGAAAATGTCGAATAATCGATCACTCTAGAAAACATAGAAGTCCAATATCTAGCGAAAATGAAGGACCTAGAGTGAATATACTATGTGATCACCTTTATACGAACATTTGCCTTATTTTGGTGACGACCCAAAAAATGCAAAAGTAAAAAAATATTGGTTTATTCGATTGAGAAATTTGTTACATCTCTGTATTTTTCCATTTTTGATATTGCCATTTTTCTAAACCTCAAAAAGCTAGATATCACATACGGCAACCTTAACGATGGCGTATTGTCAAATTTAACAGCGTAGTACAAATGTTATTAACACTACAACAAGTAATTTTTAATGAATGAGAAAATAGTTGTTTACATTAACACAAAAAGAGTAAAGATTTTAACATAAAACCAAATCAAATTTTCAAGCGATTAACATTTCATTTTGTCCATTCCAAGTGTAAGCATTTGTTAAGAAAAAAAATATTATAAAAGTTCTAATTTAAAAGTGATTAATATAAAACTTTGTACTTTTTATTATTATTTATAATAGTTCGCAAACAAACGCCGAAAAAATATGACTCTTTCATCTGATGCTGTTTTCCAAAAAATTGCCGATGGCATTAAGGGCAATGAAGCCAAAGCTAAGGCTGTGAATGGTATTTTCTTGTATAAAATCACCAAGGATGGCAAAGTAGCCAAGGAATGGAGTAAGTTTTCAATATATTTTATTATATAAATAAAGAAGAAACGACGTAATTACATTGTGTACAACTTGGGATCAAAGGGCGTTTTTCATTTGCTCTATCGAAAGAAACAAATTTACAACTGCTACCACTACTACTAACTGACTGACGGCGCTGTTAACAACATGACTTCACAAAATAATCAATTGTGTTCTCCATTTATTTTTTCTAATTTTCTAATTTGTTCTACTATTAACTAGCTTTGGATTTGAAGAGCTGCAAGATTTATGAAGGTCCCGCTCAGGGTGTTAAAGTTGACACCACTTTGACTGTCAGCGATGAGGATATGGTTGATATTGCTTTGGGCAAATTGAATCCCCAGGCCGCTTTCATGAAGGGTAAACTTAAGATTGCCGGCAATATTATGTTGACCCAAAAATTGGCTCCCCTATTGAAACAAGCTGATGCTAAATTGTAAAAGGTTTTCACTACTACATACTTTATCTTTAAAAACTTTATATAAATAAAAAATACCTATTATCTTTTTTTATATGAAAATATAGTCACATAAGTTTTAAGTATATAAAATAATTTGTTTGTTGTTTTCAAAAATTACTTGTGCGTGTGTAATATGTAAATTTAAGTATAATAAACACTTTTGTAATAAATCCCCTATATAAACCTGGCATTAAATTAATTGTCTGGTTGTTGTTATTATTGACCCTTGATACACCTTGCTGTTGGGCCTGATAAAAATTCATATTATCGTTTTGATAACCAAGTAACAAAAAAAAAAAAAAACGATTGTCGTCGCTAAGTATTTGTAAGTACGAAAATCTATAAAAGTGTGTCTTTATAGAAAAAAAATTATGTACTAATAATTTTTATGGGGATTAGATTAGTAATCTTATCCGAAATTTTTGCTGTCTTGGTTTGATTATAAATAAACAATGTTAACGTTCGATTTTAATGTTTAAGAGTCCATTTGTTGTTTTCTCTGTGTTAAATTTATGCAAATCTAAATGTGGCAAAATTGAATATTTTCTATAGAATTTTAATACTTAATTCTTTAACATAAAGTGTATTTAATGCTTAGACTTACAAATGGAATTTTCACCATTTCTTTCAGTATTTTAGAAATATTTAATCAATATTATTATTAAGGTTCTTAACCCATTCCATTATTATGTACACTCATACACATGTAAGTATATGAATAAACATACATATGCATGTATTTAAATGAATATACAGTGTCTCACATAAATATGCGAATGTATTATTTTTTATGAATTACTGTGTTATTTTATGATGTTACTTTAAAAATAATAATAATATTTAAATTTTTTAAATGAAATTTTATTAATTTATATTATTTCTACGAAATACAAGAAAAAAGTAATAAAAACACATTAATGGTTTCCAAGAAAATGGAAAAAACCCAAAAAGGGTCATTTCAGGTACTGCGAAAAAATATTCGAATTTTTTCTAAGAACTTTTTTAGAATCCTTGAACACGTGTTTTATTGCCCATTAATTAACCCATTATGCAGGTAGTGGTTATATGGAATATTTAACATTATATTTTTTGGAAATTTGCATAATTATGTTGTAAATCCTTCCTGTGTAAGCGATTAAAATGTTCAAAGAAAAAGAGTTGATCAATTCAAATTAAAAAATTAATTTATATCTGTATAATCAAAGCCGATCAATTAAATACATATAGGAATTGTTTGATAGATTCCCATCGACAATATATTTTGTCATTACACGCATGGAACAAAGAATTCCATTGAGTATTTACCATTATCAAGTCGTTTAAAACTGCTGTCAATACAGGACGACAGAGAAATACTGAGGAAATACCGAAGGAACCTTCATCTATCAGCTCCAAAAATTAACAACGAACTCAGGACAGTCCTGTGAATAAAAATTAGTGTCTAAATTGTGCGCAAAGTACTAGGGAGTAATAATTTGCATGGTCAAGTACCAAGGTGGAAACCGCTCATATCGAAGTTATTCGATGTTAAGTGTCTTGACTCCGCAAATAGACTCATAAGTAAGAATATTGGATTCTGGAAGGAGGTTATCTTCGACGATTAGAACAAATATAATATTTTTGGCTCAGATGGTCGTCAAATGATATGGCTAAAGGTTGGAGATGCCTTGGAATTATCTAAATTAAAACCAACTGTAAAGGACCCAAGTTGCTCTGCCATATTTTGGGGTTCTATGTCCGTCCACGGTGTTGGACTGCTAAAATTTATTATTATAATTATAGACTAGAAGGTCTACTTTGTCAATTTTAGAGCAGAATTTGCATGCTAGTACCACCAAAATGGGGCTACAACAAATTCAATTTATTTTTCAACAGAAAAACGATCCAAAATACACGACCTGGTACGTAAAAATGTTGATCATTTACAACACTAAGTATCTTCTTTCACCAAATTTTCAATGGAGTTGATGTCTGGACTTAAATTCCATTGAAAATTTGTGGTTATATTTACAAGAACAACTTTTAAATCACTCATTATCCTCTAAAACCACCATACGGTTGCTTTGCATGAATAATGGGACATAATAACGCCAGAACTATTCCATAAATTGGTAGAAACGGTCCCACGACGCTTGGAAGTTGTTTTTAAAAACAAAGGCAACTATACAAAACATTAATTTCATTTTAATTATTTATTTTTACTTCATAATGCTAATCTAAATATGATTTATACAAAAAATTCGAATACTTTTGTGAAGCTATTTTTTGCACTTTTTTTAAAAAAAGTTAAATTAGTTCAAGTAAATTATTTTTTTTTTTAAATTTTTAAAATGTGATATAAAATTTAAGGACTGTCTGGACAACATAATAAATTTATTTATTTATTTTTCCCACAAAATCTATATATATAAAATTCTAACGTTACTGACTGACTGACTGACTGACTGACTGACTGATTCACTGACTGATTCATCATCGCACAGCCTAAACGGTTGAAGCTAAAGAGCTGAAATTTGGACAGGAGGTTGGTCTCCCGCCAAATAGATCCACTAAGAC